>NW_026057578.1:79866715-80121876 GCF_023721935.1 Panthera uncia | reverse complement strand
GGGGGGGGGCTGGTGGGGGGTGGGCAGAGAGAGAGAGGAGGAGACACAGAATCTGAAACAGGCTCTAGGCTCTGAGCTGTCAGCACAGAGCCCAATGCGGGGCTCGAACCCACAAACCGTGAGATCATGGCCTGAGCCGAAGTCAGATGCTTAACCGACTGAGCTACCCAGGCACCCCAACACAACTTTCTTGAAAACTTCGTTGTGGCAGCATGAGGGGCACTGTAAAGAGATGGATGATACATTTATTTACCCAAGAGCCAGTTGAACAACTAAGGTGTCTTCTTTTTTGTCTTCTCCTGAAACATTTGAATCGCCAGGCTTCTATCTCTCAAGTTGAATTGAGGTATTCAGATGGAAAGTTAGAGCAGTCGTACATACAGAATGACTCTTGAATGAGACGTGGAAATGCTCCTTTCTGTAAGCCGTCTAGAGCCCGTAGAGGCCCGAGATAACCGATAAGCATGCAGTGCCATGAATCTCACCGTGAAATGCCAAGTGGAAAAATGTTGAGAAGAATGTATGGAGAATACAGAGAGAGTTAGGAATATGGAGAGATTTCATAAACAAGATGCAAAAAGTACTGACCATAAAGGGAAAGATTGATAAATTTGACTACAGTTGATCAACTTCTGTTTACTAAAAAGATGGGACAAAACAGGTTGGGAAAAGTCTTTAGAACACATACAACAGACATGAGACAAAGGACTCATGTTCAGAATACAAAGAGCTGTCATGAGAGTGTAAATTTGTACAACTGCGTTAGGAAAAAGTCTGGTGGTATCTAATGAAGCTGAAGATAACATGCCCTGTGGTCCAGCAGCTTCACCCCCAGGTTACACTGTAGAACAGCAGCTCCTCAAACCTCTTGATCTCACTTTATACATACATATATAATATATATATTATATATATGTATAATATATATATACTATATATATAATATAAAAAATATATATAATATATATAATATATATAATATACATATATAAAATATATATATAGTATAATATATACTATATATATAATATAAAATATATATATATGAAAGAACAAGTGGGGGAGAGAGGGAGAGGGAGACAGAGGATCCTAAGTGGGCTCCATGCTCAGTGTAGAGCCCGACGTGGGGCTCGATCTCATGACCCTCATGAGCCAAAATCGAGAGTCAGATGCTCAACTGACTGAGCCACCCAGGTGCCCCATCTCACTTTATACTTTTAAAACTTATTGAGGACCTCAGAGAACTTTTGTTTGTGTGGATTATATCTATTGATATCATCTGCCATATTAGAAAACAGAGAAATTGGGTTTTTTTTAATGTTTATTTTTAAGAGAGAGAGAGAAGGAGACAGAGCATGAGCAGAGGAGGGGCAGAGAGAGAGGGAAACACAGAATTCGAAGCGGGCTCCAGGCTCTGAGCTGTCAGCACAGAGCCTGATGTGGGGCTCGAACTCACGAGCTGTGAGATCATGACCTGAGCTGAAGTCAGATGCTTAACCGACTGAGCCACCCAGGCACCCCGAAAACAGAGAAATTGTTAAAATATTGATTCATTGAAAAGCTCATTATGTGTTAACATAAATAACATTTTCGATGCAAAATAGCTACGTTTTACCAAAACAAACAAAAAAAATTAGTGAGAAGAGTGGCATCGTTCTGTTTAATGTGTAGCTTAATAGAAGACAGCTGGATCCTCATATCTGCACTTTTGCATTGATCTTTTGTGGCACATTGTTTTGGTTGAAGTATATGAAGAAAATGTGGCCCTCCACAGATACGTAGTCAGAAAAAGGAGGAGTATTTTAATAACCTTTCCAAATAATTGTAGATACTTGTCTTTGATACTCAACTAAAACTGCAAATGGTAGTTTCTTAAAGGTTGGTGGCAATTTGAAACCTGCAAGCATATCAATAAGCTTGTAATGATTTATTAATTACGTTATTTTAGTTTCTTGCACTTTGCATAGATTTTTACTCACGCACGATCTTGTAACACCAAACGTCGATTATTTGAAAATCTTGGTTTACTGAGCTACGCGGATCTACTCATTGCCGACATGTTTCATTATACAATATTACGATGTCACATTCTTTAACTTCACCACTGATCTCATCAGAAAAGTGTTTAAGTATCAGAAAGCTGTCGAGCACATAGTGGCAGATACAAGTTTTCCAAAAATCTAATTTTCACTTGAAAGCCCGAATTTTATCAGTGGCACCCAAACTGTCAGTTGTTTTTCTGAAGTGATAGGCTCACTTGTCTGCCAGATACTCAAGTCTGAATAACCATAGTTTGTCTGACTGTCATTCCTTCAGTAAAAATGGTGTCCCATGAAAAAAGCAGCTACTGTCAGCTCAAAGGCAGACAGTTGCCCAAGTGCCTTTCTCCAGGCAACCTTTGAACCTTGGTATGCAGCACAAGTGCTTTATGTGTACTCTCCCATTTCGACACAGAAGATTAAAAAGACATGTGTGAGGGTAGAGACTGAATACAATTAATATCTCTCCTGCTCCACCGAGGACATTTTAATGTGAACCTGGCATGTTTTCTTTAGTGTGTGGAGGTGAGGAATACAGATTGTTAGTACAGTCTGGTGCTGCTGCCTTTGTTCATGTCATCTTGAACCCATCCCAGTTTTTCACTGGTTTTCAATAGTGAAGGAGTCTGGGACCCCCAGGGGTCCTAGGACCCCTCTCCACCCCAGGAGTTAGTTGGACCATGCTTGAGAGCTGCTGCCCTAGAGAGAGCACAGCTCTCGTGCACCCGGATACATGCATGTCACTGGGAGTGGGGGGAGGGCGTATGATGGAGGAGGGGTGCGCGGTGGGGAGGGTGCTTCTGGCATGCTGACAGCGTTCTGTTTCTTGACCTGGGTGGGGATGCTGCTTTATAATGTACAGATCTGTCCATTTATATTTATGCACTTATCTCTGTGTTTGTTACTTAAGAATCCACTTCTCTGACTTTTACTAGTATTGCTGGTCTCTGGTTTAGCAATACAGGGTGTGGAGGAGGGAGGAACCACCCTCCAGTGCTCCCCTCTTTGTATTGGATGCCGGATGTATTTGTCCCACCTTTTCTGCTTTTTGGGCTGTGGTTCCTTTGGTTCTATCACAGTTAAGGCAGAAATTCAAATACTTCAAGGGTGTTTTCCCCTTCGGTTACAGATGTGGCCAAGGCAGTAAAAATTACGATGAGGAAACTTTTTTAATTCAAAATTTTATATAGTGCTTAGTTATTTGAGACTTAGGAACCTTTCTGTAGAAGCTGTTCCCATATCCTTATTTTCTGGAAGGGGAACAAAGTGAAAAATGACTTGAGTAAGGACTTGAGTAAGTGGAGACTAAAACCATTTCTAACTCCTGCTGTTATTAAATCATAAAACTCTGGTGACTGTAAATGAAATAAGAAATAGTAATGAGATTTTGGCATTACTGTATTACCTTACTTTTGGTCATGCTATTCTTAGTGGTCAAATTTTATCTCTGGAACACTGAACTAAGCCCGCCAGGTACTAAGACTTGCATTTCATAGGTAAGAAAACTGACGCACAGAAAAGATCAGTAATTAACTCTGTAGCAAAGCCAGGACTCTTCTTGATTTCATGACTCCTAGAATTTGCTTTTCCCACAAAGCTAGTTGAATTATAAGGAGTTCAAGATAGTCCCCAAAATGTGGACTCTTGCATCTTGACCTCTTTGGCCCTCTTTGCTGCAAGCCGAGCTCAGGCTCTCCCACTTCTGACCAGGAACATCAGTCAGTGTTCTGTATGTACCTCAGCACCATCTGCCCTGCTTCCTTATGTTCTGAGACTTGGAATGAGACCGTTTAGAAAACCACAAAGACCAAAATAATTTCAGTGTTGTCCGTTAGAAACTGTGTCCGTGGAGGTGTGCATTCTTTGCTACTAATCGTAACCTTCAACGTGAACCCCTGCACTGTAAGCAAGAGGAGTGTTTACTGTCCGGTTTTTAGCCGTCGGGATGACTGGAGAGTGATGGAGCTGGACGGCAGTTAAAACCGGTTAACTTTCGGATGTGCCCGATCTCCCAACAGGACTAGCCTCTTGTTCCCGGGCAGAGGGTCGTACGCTCCGGGTTTGTGTGTGCAAGAGTGTGTGCACGAAGAGAACAGAATTACCCAGCGTGATTGCAGCAGATTAGGCAAAGACTGCTGGACTCTGGAGGGTGTGCGGATGGGCATGCCTGTAGAATGAGCTCTGATTTAAATGGCATGTGAAGTCTTCACGAAAGTGGCTGAGATTCTCTGGCAACAGAACATAAATTAAGGCTCTTTTTATAGTTTGTCCAGGCTAATCTTTTTTTGTAAGTCATATTTACCTTCGTTAAGGGTTAGTGTCCCTGGATATATAAAAACATTTTTGGATATTATCAGCTTTGGGTTTCACAACCAGGACCCACAGTCAGTACGTATTTTTCTCATTTACTCCTACCAGCTTATTATTTCTAAGATTTAGGTCTTGATCCAAGTCTTTCGTAAGTGAGATATAACAGAAATCTAAGAAATGAATCTACTAATTGCATTTTTACTGATGCATTTCAAATAGGGCCGTCTAATTATAAGCAACCCCACACACGAATGGCTGCCGCCCTTGCCCCAGTTTTCCCCTTCTAACCAGGCCCAGATGCTGCTGCCACGAAAGCCGTTGTCTGTGCTCAGAGAATCTGAGGGTCAGAGTAGAGGGAGGAGGGGACATCGTGGAAACTGTGGCCAGGGGAGTGGACCCCAGGAACAGGGCTGGTCTGGTCGTACCGCGGCAGTTGCCTGCCTTCTTGTTCGCTACCAGAGTTCTTCTCACTTATCCTTGTCAAGCGCCATTGACCAGAGTAACAGGTGTGGGGTGGCAAGAGTCTTCTTTAACATATAGCAAGGAGGAGAAGAGCATGCGTTTGGATTCTGACACTTCAGACTCGAAATTGGGTGTTAATCACTTTCCGGCTGTGTAACCTTTGGGCAGGTTGTTTTACCTCACCTTCCAGGTCTGTTTTGTCTTCTGTGAGTGGGAATAAAACTTGTGTACATACACTGTACATGATCCAGTGCCTAGGATGTGGCAAGCTGTCAGCAGATGGTAGCTCTTATCATATATGCAAAAAAATAAATGGTTCACCAATGATCCCTGCAGCGTATATGATCTCTGTGACAGTGCTGTACTGCAAATCTCTAATTGAACTCTACTCCCTGGAGGAACTGACATTTCAAGAGGGATAGGACAGGAGGGAACTTTCACCATAGAGATGCTAGGGAAGGGGCAGGTCAAGGTGGGAAACTCAGGAGATTCAGAGCATCGTAAGGTCCTGTTAAACGGGGAGAAGATTAAGAAATGGGACTGGTTAGAGTCTTCCCCCAGAAAAGGGAGAGAATTCTTCCCTATTAAACCACATACACATCGTTGCCAGGACCCCAAACTCAGGTTGGGACTATTAATATTATATCTGCCCTGTGATTGCACATTCTGTATGTCACAGAGCTTACAAAAAGTGCCCGTGTTTCGGTCTTGCCCTGGTCCCTCAGATCTGAATCTTAGATGGTGAGACCCTGCAGCACCTTAGGGAACTGATGTGCAGCCAGGGTTTGGAGACACTCGAGCCACGTGTGGGCTGAGTATACTTGTGAGGGTTAGCCTGGAAACCTGCCCATTCTAAGTTCTAAACAAGTGGGAACTTCTTACACACACATGCGTGTGTGCATATACAGTCTTAACTTCACCAAAATTTAGTCCTGATTTTACACTCATGAGGAGTGTAGAAGAGATGTTATTGTCAATGCTTTTAAGGTAGAGAAGTAACCTTTATTTACAAATAACTATAAAATTTCCAAGGTACCATGAGTGCCTTTAATAGAGGCATAAATTAGGATGACAGTTCAGAGGAAGGACAAAGTGCTCATGAGCGCTAGCAGGGAAGGCTTTTTAGAGGAAGTGCAATTTGACTTGAATCTTAAAGGGCGGGTAGGGTTCTGGATGGTGAGGATGAAGAAGGAAAGGGATTTCAGAGGGAGGGAATGTTGTGTACAAAGATGCAGAGATAGAAAAGCCCAAGGCATATATGGGAACAATAGGTGGACCCGCTAGGGAGTGAGTTGAAGTTTATGCTGAGGAATTTGGCAACTTAATGTGGGTTTTGAAGCGGAGGGTAACATGGAGAGAGCTATCTTTTAAGGAAGGTGAATCTTCCTGATGGTTCTGAGGATAGAGGGCTGGAATGCAGATGAATTTTCATAGTCGTGTGTCTTTTCTGAAGAAAAGAGGCTGCGTGAAGGAGTGAGGGAACAGCACCCGTTGGACAGTGGACAGTGGTGGTGGGGTGACATGGAGAGAATGGGAAATAGGAGGGGAGGCGGCTGGATCAGAAGAGAGGAAATTCATTCTTTTACTCAACCTGCTGTCGCCTGATGTCTACATATTATTCTGCAAGATCTACATTGGCCCATTTCAAACCACTATGTGGGTTATTCCTCAAGATTCAAAGGGGCAGAAAAAAGCTGGAAAAATTTTTTGAAAACTACCTTTTCTCCCCTGAGATTTTTTTTTTCCTGAAATTGAGTATAGAACTTTGGAAAAATTGTTTAAGATAAGGTGTTCCTATTGCAACCTGCTCATGACTGCTGATCCCCTCCCCACCCCCAAATTATTTCTGAAAACCTGGCAATAGAAAGACTTCTCTGGAAAACCATCTGCAGCTCTCACTTCCCTGAATCTCATTCTCCCTTTGTCAGGCATTCTTTATCTAATGGCCCAGATAAAATGAACTCTGGGAGAGTCTGAGTGCATTTCCACTTATGAGCACAGAGAAATACTTTATTTAGAAATAGGAGGGTTTTGCTGCAAGCCAACCCGTGTGGCTGCTCAGCTCTGCTATCCAAAAATTCAGGAGGGCGTGTGGGTGTGGGGGCACCTCTCCTGGATTCGCCTGGATTCGCCCTGGACTTGGAATCTTGAGAAAGGACAGCGATTTATGTTATTTCCAGTTAATATAAATATTAAGAATGAGAAGAAAGGCTATTGTTACTGCTGCCTTAGAAAAGAGACTGATTAGGCAAAACCATCCATGGGAGAAGTTATCATCCGGGAGGTGGCCTTGCCTTAGGAAGTTTCTTCCACCTTAAAGAAATTGAAAAACTGGTATAGATGTAAAGGTGATAGAACAATGTTAAAAATGTTTATTTTGGAAAAGATATTAACTACAGGCATTGAACTACTGTTTTTACTTTTGACCTTTGCCCTATTCCACATATGTATTTTTACATGTAGATGTAGATAATATCCATGCAATGATGTATTCTGGAATATGCACTTAAAATATAACAATCATTATCTTATGTCTTTATATCATTTTTATGATAGGAATTTATTTAGTATTATACATATTTTATTGGGTTTATAAATCATAATTTATCAAGCAGCTCTTTAATACTGGCTTGTTAGATTGTTCTTGTTTTTAGGTACTAGAGAAACACTGCATTGTATATCTTCCACATATGCCATTTTGCCTTTATTCCATTATTTCCCTAGAATAGATTCTTAGGAGTAGATTTATTTAGTCAAAGGGTACAGTATCTTTATGGTGTGTGTCTCACTTCCTTTCTGAAAACGAGTACTTTCTGTATTTGCTCAGTGCCCTAAGGGTAATAAACCGAGAAACTATAACATTTTCTTACTTTGCCACAATTTTGATTTTAGTTTTTTAATCTCAAATTGGTAACAACTATTATTTCCTTAAATTTAGGATCCCATAAGTGTATTTATAGCTGTAATATAAATTAAAAACAAATTCAGTTCATTAATTTATAATTAAATAACCTGTATCCTTTATTACATAAAATAAACCCCATACGTTATCTTCTTTTCTTCAATATTTCCAGAAAGTTTATCTGACTAATATTTTAGAACTATAAATCCCTTTAAAATCCTCCTTTTTCTTTTCTTCACAATACGCTAGGTCAATTCAGTCATATTTACATACCTAGTAGATCTGTGTTTCCTTGAAAAATTTTGGTGTTTGTGCATACACTTGTATATTTTTCTCTTGTTAATTTTATAAAGGAAAAACCCAAGTTTTATTTGAGCTGTTATATATTGATCTGGTATATTAAAATACATTTTCCTGCAAGTTGCAAGTCATTTTGTGTTTAGATGGGTCTTTTTCCAAGGACTTATTTTCTGTGTGTCTGATACATAGCTACGTTAAGACTGAAATAAGCTTTGTGGCTGAGAATAGTCTCCTTGCCAGTTGTGGCAGTGGTTTCTGTCACACTTTTCTTTCCCCTCCAGTCCATCCTATTCATTACTCCCAGATTAATTTTCCTAAAACACTGCTTACTGAAAAACCTCACTGAAAAACCTTAATTGACTCCCATTTCTAGATGAATTGAGTATAAACTCTTCACCTTGGCATTTAAGACCTGGGACAAAACATGCTTTTGCAGGCTCACGAGAGCCACTGGTGAGGAGATTTCGCATGTTCCCACAGTTCCCTACCCCAGAAACCTCTAGGGGTAGGACCCTCTGAAATCTCTCTCTCTCTCTTTTAAAGCTCCCCAGTTGCAGCACCGCTGGACAGGGGTGACGAACTCTGGCACTGGAAAAGGCCAGACACAGACTTACACCCTGGCTTTGCCACATACTAGCTTAATGATTTCTAGTGTGGGTGCAGGGCTCTTTGCTTCGGCTTTCTTCTCTCTGCAAAATGGGGTCCAGTGGTACCTTGTGAGGATAATCGCAGTTCTGCATATGATGACCGGTACAGGGTAAGTACTAAACAAACATTGGCTGCTGCTGTTTGGTAGTAGTAGTAATAGAAGTCAAAAGTTTTGCATTCAGGCAAAGCCCATATGAGATGTGGTCTCATATCACAACTCAGTTCTTCTTTCTAGATCTTATCTAAATAAACTACTTCTCTGACCCTCAGTTTCCTCACCTATAAACAGGGCTAATAATGCCTCCCTTTTTAAAAAACATGTAAGATATAAACTTAAAAAAAAAAAAAAATATATATTTTATATATATATATATAATGTTACCACATTATTACTATATTGATAAAATGTTACCACATTGCTACATAGTGGGCACACAATTATATGCCAGGTGCTTATGTTTTAACTCCCCTTCCCATTAACGCTCTGAGGCGCTACCACCACTCCCATTATTCTATAGACGAAGAAGCTAAGACAGAGAAGTTAAGCAACTTGCTCAAGGTCGCCCAGCTGGGAAACCATGGATTTAGACTCAGTCCTCTGACCCTGGAGCCCACTCTCACCCACTGTGCAGTATTCCTTCTCATTTTTGTATTGCGTTATTATTGACTTCCTTTATTCCCCCACCCCCCACCACCTGTGTCAGTGCTAACTCCCTTAGGAAGGTGAGGAATTTTTCTTTATACCCCCTGCAGCACCTAGCAAGTAGCTCATCTGTAGAAGACACTTAACAAGTATGTGTTCAATTGAGTACAATAAACATACCCATTTTTCACATCTGATCACAGGTACACTACTTTTGGCTTTAGGCAGCTGTCTCCTGGCAGACTGTCTTCCAGCCTCAAATCAGAGGACTCTTAATTCACACACTTAGCTGCTGTCTCAGCCTCTTCTTTCTGAGCTTTAAAAGTCTGAGCCCTGAAGGGGAGAGGATGGGAGTCTGGGTGATAGGATTTGGTAGGGACTCTCCGTGAGGACTAGGCACCTGGAAGGCAGCCTGGTCGGGGAGGGGCGGGGGTGGTGCTGGAAGGTAAGAGTCCAGCCCGGGAAACCGCTGTCTCAGGGGAAGGCAGGGTTAGCTGCCACCCATTTTGCCCTTCCCCTGTGACTACGCCAAGAAGCAGCTCCCCCGTGCAGTTAACCCTGTACGCCTCACACTTAACCCTGGATGCCTCATCGGGTTCAGGGAGGCACCACATTCATTTCCCAAAAGTATGACCCTATTTCGACTTGCTGTTTAAAGGGGTCGATTTGGAGGTGATTGTCTTCTCTGACCTCTTTCCAGTCTACCAGCAGAATGAGAGTGTCAGCTGCATCTTTCCATGCTGTTACATTTACTTTATGGATTTCACACTTATTCCCTAAAAGACCCTTTTATTTTAGCTTTCTCCAAAGGAGAAATTTAGGTGTACATCTTCCTTTATTACTTATACTCTGAAATTTTGGAGATTTAATCAGAATACTTATCTTCCTGAGTAATCCAGAATTCTGTATTACAGTTGTGATTATTGTCCTTTGACATTAAAATTTTATCTGAACCTTTGATTTCTGTTGTTGTTGTTGTTGTTGTTGTTGTTTTTACAACATCTGCTGTTGTATTTTTAAATTACAGAATCGGAATATATTCATTGTAGAAGACTATAAAAATGCAGAAAAGAATAAGTTAAAAAAATAAAACTGCTACATTGTGTTATTTAGTGATATTAACTTTTAACAATTTGACAAGTGCTCTTCTATTGTTTTTTCAATGAATACACACACACACAACATGAACATCTGTATATAGCGTATACACACACAGAAACGTTTCATAAAGTTAACATTTGGCTGTACATGCTATATCTTGATTATCTCTCATTGTGTGATTTGTAAGTATCGTCCACGGACTTGTTTGAAAAAAATAATGGAAATGAATGTAAAGGCACTTTGTGTACATTGCTGACAATCCACATTGGGCGTTTATTACTAGTGCATTTCCTAGGACCTGGGCAGCCTTTTGTCTGAGCTCCATTTGGAAGTCTGTCTCAGCAGTAAGAGTGACTAAAAGAAAACAAGCTTGACAGGGAATTTCGAGGTGGTTCCCTCTATGGATCAGAGGCACTGGCCTTCCCCCTGCCATTTGAGTCCTGTTAGGAAAACAAAGCTGCCTTTGGGCTGTGCACTACTGTATGTGGTACTTGATTCTATATGTGCTGGTTTTCCACATACCTCGCCAAATTGGTTTCCTGACCATGACCTTGTAGTTCAGCATTTCCCCTTCCCTCCACCCGTTTCCTGCCTTTGCTTTTGATCATCAGGATTTTTTTTTCACATGAATCCCACGGTAGTAATGTAATAGACCCACCACTGGAAGATCCCACCCTTGGTCTCCTGAAATCCTTTTTGGAAAAGTACATTTTACAGGTCTGTACTCGGTAATTGTAATATGAAACTACCACACAATGAAAAAAAAATGTCTCTTTCATTTTATTTTTTATAACAAATTTTAGAACAAACACTTTTTCTTCATTAAACCTGGCATCAGCATTGCTTTTAAGGAGTGTTTTCAACTCTTACCTGTATGCATGTGACTCCTAAATTTTGTTCAGCCCTCATCTCTCCTGTTCCAGTTTTGTATTTCTGTATACATTTAGGATGTCTCCAGTTAAGTATAACACTATCACTTTAAACTTAGTTTGTCTTATATGGACCTCATTATCTTGCATACAAACCTGCTTCAGCTACTTGTGTTTTTTCTTTCCTGTGGAATCTAATACTCTTTCACTCTCCTGGAATAATTATTAGTGATAGTAACTAACTACTATTAGAACTAGTAAGAAAAAAACAGTAAGGTGGCCAGATGCAAAGAAAATATGCAGAGTTCAATAGCTTTCCTATACATTATCAGTGATCACTTTGATAATATAATGAAATAGGGGTGCCTGGGTGGCTCAGTCGGTTAAGCGTCCGACTTCGGCTCAGGTCACGATCTCGTGGTTTTTGTGGGTTTGAGCCCCACGTTGGGCTCTGTGCTGACAGCTCAGAGCTTGGAGCCTGCTTCAGATTCTGTCTCCCACTCTCTCTGCCCCTCCCCCGCTCACACTCTGTGTCTCTCTCTCTCAAAACTAAGTGTTTAAAAAAATAGAAAATGTAATGAAATAATTAGCCCCAATCACCATAGCAATAAAATAAAATAAAATAAAATAAAAATTTTTAGTAATAATTTTGTAAGATACATAACAAAATTTTGCTGAAGGACTGACTATTTGGGGAAACACATTCCAAAATAAGACGATGCCAGTCCTCCCCAAAGTGGTCTATATATTCAATGCAATTACAACCAAAATCCTAATAAAATTTTTAATAGAATTTCATAAGCTGATTCTACTGTTTCTCAAAATTTGAATGAAGAAGAATGAAAGGAATAATCCTACCAGGTATACTTCTACCTTAAGCCTAACATAATTAATACATTAAAAAACAAACAAACAAAAAAAACTATGGCATTGGCACAGGGAGAAACTAACAGATCAATGGAACTGAACAGAGTCCAGGAAAAAAAAAAGAGACATAGAACCAAAGTTAATATATGGTAAGTACAGCTTTTGTAATCAGAGGGAAGAGAATGGGCTGTTCCATAAATTGTAGAGAAAGAGGACAAAGAGAATGTTGTAAAGGCTGTGAAGTGAGAGAATGTGCATGGTGCATCTCGTGAAGCAAGAAACTCCCATGACTGGAGAGGAGGAGTAGGGGCAGTAGGGAGAGATGATGTTAAGGAGGTGAACAAGGGTCCTTACACATCCTTCTAAAGAGTTTGGGCCTTTTATTCAAGTGCCTTACTCATCTCCAGGTTAGGAAAAATATTCTCGTACCTTTTCTTCTATGTTCTTTTATGATTTCCTTTTACATTTAGATCTTTCATTTATTTGGAACTTCTACCCATTCATTACATGAGCTAAGGATACAACTTTCATCTTTCCTAACTAAATAACCAATTATCCCAACTCTATGAATTGAATCTTCTTGCATTGATTTTAAATGCTGTTTTATTTATTATTTAATGTTTATTTTTGAGAGAGAGAGGGAGAGTGGGGGAGGGACAGAGAGAGAGAGAGAGAGAGAGAGAGGGAGACAGAATCTGAAGCACGTTCTAGGCTCTGAGCTGTCAGCACAGAGCCCGATGTGGGGCTCAAACTCACGAGCAGTGAGATCATGACCTGAGCCGAAGTCGGATGCTTAACTGACTGAGCCACGCAGGCACCCCTTAAATGCTGCTTTAAATGTCCTCACGTACAAAATTATTTTTCTGGGGTTGTTTCTGAACTGTATTCCATTCCATAAACCTGTTTCTATATAAAATGCATCACCTTGAATAGTCTTAAGCAGCAGAGTGACATGATGGGATTTGCATTGTCGGGAGATTACACTGGTCGGTTAGGATTCTGTCCCAGTGAAATTCAAGCAGGAGAGTCTCAGCCAGAACTGAACCAGAGCAGTTGGAGTGGAATGGGCAGGACTTGGTGTTTGCTGGAATGTTGTGGGTTTAGAAAGAGGAGGGGATGAGGATGGAGCCCATATTTCTGGCTTGGGAAACTGGATGGATGAAGATGATGCCTTTCACTGAGAAAGAGGAAGAGCAGCAGATTGAAGGAGGGGCTTGAGAAGAGAATGAGTTCAGTTTTGGACATGCTGAATCTGAAATACCAAGAAGACAGATTTCTCAGGGGAGAAGTAGAGTTAGGCCTTTGGGTTTGTGAGTCCAAATCTCATTAAAGATCTGGGTGAAGAAATATTTATGAGGCATCAGCAGATAGCCCACAATTGGTGAGTGGGAGCAGATGAGGGAGTACAGCAAAGGACATAAGTGAGCAGGTGAGGACAGCATCCTCAGGAATACATGAGGGAGAGGAGCCTCCAAAAGAGGCTGAGATCGAGTGGCCAGAGAAGCGGGGAGAAATTTCGGTGAACTGTTCTGGAAGCCAGGGGAAGAGCTCATTTAAAAAGAATAGAATGTAGTCTGGTAGTATACCGTCCTGCAAGGAGATCTGGATAGCTAAGCTCTGAAACGTTCCCCTGGACTTAGTAACAAAGAGGCCCTAGCTGACTATGACAAGAACTGGTTGGATGGAGTGGTGGAGTGGAAACTTGTAGTGAGTTGAGCACTGAATGGGAAGGGGAAAAAGTGGATATAGGCACTTGTTAAGAATTTTGAGTGCAAAGAGAAGACAGATGGTGGGACCTGAGAGGTGAATGGCCAACTGGAGTTGAACAGTTTTCAGAGTTTCTCTTTTGAAAGTGGAAAAGGTTTCAATGTACTTAGATGCTGATGGGGAGGATCCACATGAGGGAAAGGAAATAATTGACAGGTCCTGGTCTCTAGGGTGGCTGCAAACAAGAGCCCCGAGGGGTTGGGGTGCAGAGACAGAGTGCGTGTGTAGATAACCTTGTCAGGTAGTGGTCAAGCTAAGAGAGGATGAAGGCTTCTGTTTTCCCTGTGAAGCAGGAGCAAGGTTTTCTGCTGTGAACAAAGAGAGATGTGGTAGAATGAAGGTTTTAAGAAGAAATGCAGAGAGTTTGAAATAGCTACTGTGTAGAATGAAGAGGGGCAACTAGCACAGTATGATGCTTTGGGCTCGTGGAGTTTGAATTCGTAGGGACAACGTCTTTGTGAGCTGATGGTCTGGAGCCGAGGCTTCAGTTCAAGATGAGATACAAGATTTGGGATTGTTAGGAACCTTAAATTAAGGATTGAGAGGAAAATGAACAATTGGCGGAGCAGACAGATCAGAGAAAGAGACTCCGGACAAGGCTATTGAAGGGGAACAGTAGGAGAAATAGAAATGCCCAGCAAGTGTGATGCCACGGTGACTAAGAGTTTCAAGCAGAAGGGGTGAGTTGAGGAATAGAGTCAGTGTAGAGCTGGGGTTCTTGACGCTGGCTGCACATCAGATTCACCTGGGGAACTTCACACAGGGACCCAGCCCTCTGCCAACCCAAGAGCACTTAAATTGCAATCTGCAGGTGGGGCCTGGGCATCAGTATTTTGTTTTTGTACTGTACTGTAGCAGGGCTGAGAATCACTGCTATAGAGAGAGAAATGACGAAGACTGAGATGCGATTGGACTTGGCAACCAAGTTATCAGTGTCTTTTGAAGAGCGGTTGCCGTAGAGTGGGGAGACAAGATTCCAACCCGTTGGGAGGAGGGGCTGGCCGAGGACACAGCCAGTGTGGGGAAAGTAAAGTAAATGGAGAGACCCGAGGCCGCGCGGCCCCCATCTTCTTAAAAGTAGGCGTTGTCGTCAGCCACTAACCATAAGTGGGGTGTGGATCTATTTGAGACTTTGTGGATAGTGGGGAAGAAACCGAACAGATGCTATGAGGAATTGTAAGAGACTGTAAAGCCGCCGTAATGGTGAAGATGAGCGTGAATTGCATTCTGTAATTATCTGGCCTCTGTTCCTCACTGTTAACTGAAGTAGCGCATACGGCACTGATGCATGTGGTGGAGTTGCATCTGAGGCAGGAGATAAGTTTCGAAGGTAGCATGTAAGGCCCAAATTGCATTTGGTCAAAACTGCTCTTGTAAATCCCCGAGGAAGGTGCACAGTGGGGACTGCCATTCCATCTCCCCAGACAGCTAGTGTTCCCTAGCAGCAGTGGAATAATCACTGTTTCTTCAGTCGAACACAGATAAAATAGTTGACTTGCATATAACTAATGTTCTATGAAAAAATGTGTCTTTATGCTAAAACCCCACTCAGCCTAATTAAATACTGTCTTGAGTCATTAAAGAGGGGTACTTAAATACCGAAATGGACGAACGGTACAAAATTAGTTTCCCCTCTTGTGTCCTGAGCATACAGTGAGTAGAGCGGGAGGAGTTGCCTTTACTAGCTAAATTGTTGTCTTCCAGTTTCCTTTTTAAAAAAAATGGTTGTTTTTTTACTTTTGAGAGAGAGAGAGCGTGCACATGTGCGCATGCACACGCAAGCTGGGGAGGGGCAGAGAGAGAGAGAGGGAGAGAGAGAGAATCCCAAGCAGGCTCCGCACTCTCAGCGCAGAGCCCTACATGGAGCCCCATCTCATGAACGGTGAGATCGTGACCTGAGCCGAAATCATTAGTCGGAGGCTTAAGTGACTGAGCTACCCAGGCGCCCCCAGTTTCCTTTTTTTTAATTGAGCACATATAGTTGAATTTGAGTAAGTTAAATGCATGGTAATGCAGCTCACACTACTGGATTTTTTTTCTTGCTTGTCCCTTGCTATTATCTTTGCGAGAATATAATACAGTAGTTAAGAGTATGGGCTGTGGCTTAGTCCACCTGGGTTCACAACACATCACCGTCACTTACAGCATGTATGACTTTGGTCATGTTACTTAGTCTCACTTTTCCTCACCTGTCTCATCTGTAAAGTCAGCATGAAAATACTATCTACCTCATAAATTTATTGTGAGGACCAAATGGATACATGGAAAGCACTCAATACTGTTAGAGATTATTATTGTTGTAGTAACAGTGGCACGTGATGCTTCTTCCTAAGTGTGATCTGATGTTAGACTACAACTTACATCACAAGGTCAGACTTTCCCCAGACCGTAGATTATGGCCCAGTTGACGACCTTTGCCTTTCACATCAAGGCCTTGGTGAAAGAGCTGCTGGCAAAGTTCAGATGTTTTACTACCAAAAAAGGAGCCATATTTATGACTTTTAAAGAATTGAACTTGCTGCAGTGGGGTCTTCCTCAAATCTCAGAACAAAACAGATCACCAGTCATCACACCAAGTCACAGTCTTTACACGAAGATAAATGGTACATATGCTGGGAGGTAGTAGATTTTCTAGTATGGTATGTTTTACAGGTCGTCTCTACCAAAACTGTGGTATGTGTTGAAGGCACTCTTGTAAATGAAACGATACGACGAGTTGCCCAGATTTTAGGCTTCATGATTTTTTTGCAAAAACAGGCATTTATTTTAAAAGAACACCCCTATTGTAAAGGGACAATGAAATGAAGTCTAATGATGTGATAATGAAATTAAGGGATGGCTCAAAATGGAGTGATAAAGACATAAAAAGAAAGAAGCTTCATTGTAAAAGAATGGGGGGGGGGGATACCTCTAAGATTTGAGCATTTCTTAGTTCTAGGCTTTTTATATAGCTGGATTTTGCAACGGTACCTTTTAAACTTGTGGTAATTGCTGGCATAAACTCATTTCCAGTTCTTTGAACAAGTACATGTGTCACATTGGCAAAGATTTTTTATTTTTCCAGAATAAAACCTGCAACTGATAAACATATTCACTTTTACAAATTGTCTATTTGAAAAAAAAAATTACCACATTTTGGCTCAGAAAATTAATTAGATTAAGCCCCTGAACTCTTTGAAACAATTGTACTATATAACCTTATGAATAAAATTTAGTTAATGCAGAGTTTTAAAGCACTTCAAAGATTTAAAATTAATTATTCACCACTTTTTTAAAAAGTCAGAACCATAATGAGTTGAATTATAGATGCCTTAAAACTTAAATATAGCTTGGTTAGTTCCGTGGCTATCCCACAGCAGTAGAGTACTAGAATCATTTACGCCCTGTAATCATACGATAGCTAATACGTTTATTGAGCATCGAGCATTTATTGAGCATTCTCTGTGTAAGGAACTGCTGCAAGTGCTTTATACGTATTAACTCAGTTAATCATTACAGCTCTGAGGCAGGTCTTACGTTGCCCAAGATTTCATAGCTAGTATGTGGGCAGAGCCGAGACTTGTACTCATACCATCTGGCTCCAAGGCTTTAACCATTATGCTACACTGCCTGTACTCAAATATGTAAATTCTGAGGTGGACTTTAACACGCTTGAATTCCCTATATATCTTGTTTTTTAAAGAAATGGAGAGAGTTTACAGTATTAACTTGGATTAATTGTACAGGTTATGATACCCTGCAGAGAGGTTTCTGTTTCAGGCGCCCTGTTTCAAGGGCAGAATTCTTGAGATTTTAAGTACTTCAGGATATTACAGGCCATTGAAACAAGACTTTTCAGATGTGCTGGCTGTGCTATTTGCTATTTGTATTAGACCGACAGCTTGTGTTACATTACCTCTTCCTGAATCAGTCTTGCTCTCCATATTACATGCCAAACAATTTACTGACTACTTTTTAAATTGATTTTACGTTTGGGGATTTTGGAATAAGTTGTGGGTGAATATTTTTGAGTTTGCAGCAAAATAAGAGACATTTTCGTGGCGTTGGACAAAAGAATTCCATTGCATTTTGGATGTGTTTTCAAGTGTAGGTTTTCTGACTGGTCAGAACTGATGCGGTGACCATCTGAACACCTCATGGCCTTGGTTTGCTTCCTTATAGTTCCTCCGTTTACTCGCTTCTTGTGTGGATTTAGAATAGCATCATTTGTAAGATAAAGCGAATTCTTTTCTCAGGATGCTTTACCTGGGTGGCTTCTCTAGCACCTGTCTTTTCCCTGGGCCTTACATCACTAGAATGGAGGTGGGGCAGGGGAGGATTTTATTCCCTAGTAAGCCAATTTGGTCAGCTTTAGGCTTCATTGCCATAATGATTAAGAGTCTCTCATGTCTTATCTGATACATACTGAATTTAATTCCTTTGGATTTAAAGGAATTAAATCTGCGTCTATGCATGTGTATGCATAATGTGTCATTATTATTATCTTGTATGTTTATGAAGATAATACATGTTTGTTCAAGAAATCCAAACCATAAAAGTATAAATCCCCCTAAGCCCTCCAATGCGCTGGCATCATTTTGATGAATAAACTTCTGGACCCACCCCTAGAGGATACGTAGAAATTAATAACTTTATTAAATAAAGTCATACTATAGATGCCATTTTGCTTTATGTTATTTTCAGGCAGGGAATCCTTTCCATGTCAATATAGATGATCTTTTTAAATAGCAGCATTGTATTCCAATGTGAATGGGTGCATAATAACTTACTCCCTAAACCATTATTGCCAGACATTTGTATTGGTTTTCATTTGTTCTCTTGGAAGCAGTGTACTGCTGGGAATATCACTTACACTTACATCTTTGCACGCTTTTCCATTTTTCTCAGTAAGATAAATTTGTTATAGGTTTGCTGAGTCTAGTAGAATGTACATTAAAACATTTTATAATATTGCCAGTTTGTTTTGCACTGTCTTACAGTGTGCTTCTACTAACAGCACATGAGAGATCTGTTTTATTTTTTCCAATTGCTTCTTCACTAAGCTGATTCATTTGTTTAATCAACAACTGAGTGCCTACTATGTGCCAGGATATGCTAGGGCTTCAATAATAAGCAACACAGAAATTGTTTTTGCCTTCCCAGGATTTGTTGTTTGGGGAGACTTAATTGAATTAAGTCTTAATTTCTTTTCTTCTCATTAATTTGAAAATTTTAAACTGTATATATTGACTAGTATTCTTTTATGAATTGTGTATTCACATACTTGTTTTTCTGTAATTTATTTTTTCTTATTTGTTACTAGTTTTAGATTGTTTTATAGTCAGCTCTATCTTTTTAGGCAGGCCTTTTCCACCCCGAGATCATAAAATTGTTTGCCCATTGGACTAGCTAGAGTTCTTGGTTGCAAAAACAAAAACTGACTTTCTTCTTCTGCTTAAGCCATAAATGGTATCAGGTGCTCTCCTGAATTGCCAGAAATTGCCTGGAAGGCTAGAAACAAGAGGTCAAGAGAAGCTGGGTGGTCTGTAGCAGAATAAGGCCCCATGACAAGGGTAGATTCTTAACACCAATTTTCCCATTCTGAACCTGCTACTGTTCAAAAATAGCATCAGGAATACGTAATCTTTTCTCACTTTTCTTCATTGTTATCTCCTGTGGTGCCTTCATTCTTAGGTGTATTGTCCCTATGCAGTAGTGGGACAGCCAGAAGCCATGGTCTTATTACCTTTTTGGCATCCTTAGCAGAAAGAGGGCACTTCTTTCCCAGTAGTTTGTGCAAAGATCTTGGTGTTAGACCTCATTGGTCTGTCTTGGGACATGTATGCATCTGTGAACCAATCGCTGTGTCTAGGGAGATGGAATGCTTTGATTGGCCAGGTCTAGGTCATGTGCCCCATCCCTGGTACCAAGAGTAGATCAGCTGGACTGAGAAAAAAGGGAGGGGTGGCTCACAAGAAAAAGTGGGGTGCTGTTATGGAAGAAGGGGAATAGATGAAACAAAAGCAACAGATGTCCTCTGTAATGATGGTATTTGACATTTTTAATAATGCTGGATTCTGCATTTATTCTGCATAAAATAATGAAGGATTCTGCATTCCTTCAGTAGAGCAAAATGCCACTTTGTAATTTATTATTCCAGAAAATTAAAATGTCCTTTTATTAAATAAGTTCTTTTTTTACTGTACATCAGTCACTAGGTAGAGGAAATACTAAAATCCTAATAAGGAAAGTAAGTTTCATCCTTCATTTTGAATCAATTATACTGAATGAAAGACAGCTGTGTAGAGGAATAAAGAACTTTTTCTTTTTATTGTATATATAGAACATGGGTTCTTAGAGATGCAAGATTCATACAAGGTGGGGACGTATATTTTACTAAAAACTCATGTTATTAAAATATGATAACGTGCCATAAACATGTTTAGGAAAGCCAAAAATATAAAACTGAAAAGAAAAGTACTTACACTCTCAATTACATGGCATGAAAAGTCACTATTGTGTGTTACAAGGTATTTCTGTAGTCATTCAAAACTGTTTCCCCACTTGAGTCAGTACTTGCTCAATGTATTTTCTACCGGGAATGCTGGCAACAAACAGAAAAATATCAAGAAACAGTGAAGCGTAGTGAAACTTCATGAGTTTTGGAGTCAGTCAAACTTGAGTTTCAATTTGATCTTAAATGATGTGACCATGAGCACGTATCCCTCTCTGTAAAATGATGTAATACCTACTTCATGAGTTTAAGAATGAAATGATGTTGTTTATATAGTAACTAGTATCATTGCTATTACAATTTGGAATTATTACTTGGGGGAAGATAACAGTGTTTTGGAAAATCAATTGTGTCAGCATGTTCAGAGACCGCGAGTATATGAAAGAAATATAATACATTCCCAACTGTGTACTGGGATTTTCTCTTGATATCTGCAGTTTGAGTATATCTGTGGTGAGCCTTTGGCGTGAAAAGGTTGATTTACCAAAGATAGGCTGTAATGTGTTGACTTGGATTATTCTAGTGTTTGAAGATCTGCGAGAAACTTTCTGTACATTTTCAGGTCTAGGAGAAAACAGCAGGAGCCTGATGTGCCCGGTAACTGCACTGTAGTCCAGCACCCTAGGGATTGAAGGAACTATCTGTGGAGTTAGACTAATCTAGCCTAGCAGCATTTGAACTTGGGGCCACACTTTAATTTGATTAACACTTTCACTTAGTGGTCTTGCTGTTTTGGCACTCTGCAATTGAATGATTTACACAAAGCCTTTATCCTTTGGGCAAAGCATGCATTTGTTGTCTAACTACAGAGTTTAGCATCAAATAATTTTATGACAGACCACATTTGGCATGCCTAGTTATTCAGGGAATTTTCAAAGAACTGTAGTGGGACTTTTTAGTCACACATCCTCTCCGTTCTTAGTCATCCATTCCTTTTATGGTAGTCATTAGCAAATATCTCTCAACCTCTTCTGTAATGGTTAACAGTCAGTGTAAGCACTCTGTAGCGTTGGCTGTTTTGAGCTCTGTGTACTTCATTATGAGACAGTGAGCATATACTTGTGAAAACATAAACTAAATGTTGGTATATTCTCCACATGTTTTTTTTTTTTTTACAGAACTACTGTTGTTAATACACATACTGAACTATTTCAAAATCACTAATTAGAAGATTTTTCCCATGTATACTTTTTTGGGTATTATCTCTTCTGTCCTTCAGTGTACCACTTGTCCAAATGTGGTTGATTACTTACAGAATTAAGGAAAAACTGAAATGAAAGTCAGTATGATTAGAAATTTTGTGTTAATGCATGAGATGGCAGTCATTTTTACATTCTAGGCAATCAGAAGCACCTTTTACATTTAACTGCTTGACCCCAATGGTCTGGTCAAATTCCAATGTTGCACAATTGCATTCTACCTTCCCTAATATGTAGTAAATCCAATTGTTTGGTTACCACCTGTTTACTTAACTTTTAAAAACTGTTTGTTGACTGTGCTCTTATTGTAAGGGCACAGCAGAAGCTGTGTACGTGTGTACGTGTCACTTTTTCTAAAAATTTGATAATTTACATTCCAACCCTTCTTCTTGCCCTTCCATTTCCCCCCCCCCCAAACTCATAGACATATTGCTCCAAACATATTCAGTAGTGTTCTTTTTCATACATCCAGAAGACTTTGAACATGTGGGTTGAAAACAACACTAAAGGTAATTAATTAAGGTAAGAAAAGGAGATAATGGGTAACACCTTTTATCCAGTGTCTAGTAAGGTATTAACAAAGTATTCTTTTGTCTTGCAGGCCTCAGCATATCCGGAGTTAAATTTGTTATCTCTCCCCAGAGTCCAGTTTACCCTCCTAAATGCTCTGTCTCCACTTATGGCATCTCTCTCCATGCTTTCGTCATCTCAACTGGAACCCCAGCTCTCTTCCTCACACCCTATATCCAGTCCTCTCAGGCCTTGAGTGGAGGAGGGGGACAGTGGTGGGTAGCCCTGGGTAGCCACAGTCTCCAGTGGTCTCATCTAGCAACCAGTAGGTGCATCCATTAACTGTAGCATGCTGTATAAATCCCAGCTGTATAGCAGCTGTATGACCTTGGATGATTATGTAAACCCTCAAGTACTCAGTTCCTTCTTTGTAAAATGGACGTCATCCTCTCTAACTTGCGGGGTTGCTATGAAGATTAAGTGGAAGATAAAACTGTTTAGTGCTCAGTAAATGCTATGTTACAGTACTTATCTGAACTACTGAAATATTACACAATTCCTTTTTGTGTGCTCTCTGATCGGTTCTAAACTCCTGTACAAAAGGACTATGCCTTACTTTTGTCCAACATCTGCGACGATGCTTGGCATTAGTAGTAGTGGTAGTCGTCGCCGTCGTCGTGCTCTGTAGATCTTCCTATGTGCCAGGGACAGTTCTAAGAACTTTGTTAACAGTATCTCCCACACAGCGTTGTTGAGAGGGTCACATGCCCTCATAACAATCCTATGTGGGAGATACTGTCGTATCCATTTAACTGATGAGGGAACTGAGGCACAGGGAGGTTACATAGGCTACATAGGCTTGATCCAAGGCTACATAGCTATTAAGGGGAGGAAACAGAATTTGACCCCAGGCATCCTGGTTACAGACTCCGTGCTCTTAACTACCACACTAGGCTCCCTTATAGTGGGTATAATAAATATCTGTTGAATAAATTAATATGATTCAGATAAAGAGGCATGTGGGACAGAGTGCTGGAAATAGTCTTATTCAATGAGATGTGGGTAAGAAGTAAAAAGATTATCAAAAGGTAGACAAAATGAATAAAATAAAGCATTGATAAATAGGGGAAAGGGAATATAATCAGTGTTAGTGACTATGGATGGCTGGTTCTTTGAAGATGCATAACTGGTCAGCAGGCAGTGTAGGACTATGATTTCTGAAAGAAGAAAATGGAGTAAGCCCTGAGATCATCACAGGTTTCTGCCTGGAGCACTGTTTGTCCACATTGTAGCTGAGCTGAGGAGAGAGAGACTAGAGTTCAATGAGGAGGAAGAGACTGGAATTTGTGAGGCCAAGTACTGGAGAGGGGGAGCTATGCAGACATCTGCATAGGGGTCCCTGGAATCTGTTTCTGAATACTAAGCTATGCATGTCTGTGGTTAAACTCCACAAAGCTGGTTGTGTTGGTGGTCCCAAGATCCCTGTCAGTTTGATGACTCTCTAGGAGGACTCATAGGACTTGGCATATAGTCAAACTCCTGGCTAATATCTATTACAATGAAAGAATACAAAGAGAAAGTCAGTAGAGGGAAAAGGTGCATGGGGTGAAGTCTGGAAGAAACTAGGTGTGAGCTTCCAAGAGTCCACTCCCAGTGGAGTCACATAGGACACAGTTTCCTGTGTAACATGTGTGCAATGTTGTCTACCAGAGAAGCTCATTAGAGGCTAGTACCAGGGTTTTTATTAGGAGCTGGTCATGTAGGCATGTTCTACCTGACACATACCAAAATTCCAGATTTTTGTGAAGAAAGCAGATGTTCAGCATAAACCATATTGTTTGTACAAACGTTGTCGGCCCAGTGAGCCACTCTTATCAGTTAGTATGTTGGGAACACTTCTGAAGTCCAAGTTTCCAGGAGGCCTTTCAAAAGATAGCAATCTGGCCTGCTATGTTAACTGTTTTCTGTACACCAGACAAAGAACTGAGAAGACCTGTAAGCTAATGATTCCCAGACCTCACCTATGGCATTATGCTGTTTGAGTTCTGAGTAGCCAGGGGGTCATTCAATAGAGGTACCAGAAAGGTCACATCTTGGAAATAGGTCTAAACCAGCCCTAGAGTAAAAGCTACCCTACACCAGTGGTTCTTAACAGGGATAGTTTTATCCCCCCAGAAGACATTTGGCAATATCTAGAGACATTTTGTGTCATCATAAGTGGGAGTTGCTACTGATACCTAATGAGTAGAGGCCAGGAATGTTGCTAAACAACCTGTAATCCACAAAGCAGGCCCCCTACAACCAAGAATTATGTGGCTCAAGATATCAGTAGAGCCAAGGTTGAGAAACCCTGCTATCCTAACAAAAGTTTAAAACAAGCCTAGAAAGGATCAAGTTGATCTGCAAATAATTTGAATGCTGGTCAAAACAAAATGACAATTTTTAAAGGAAGGCAATGAAACCCAGACACTTAACAGTGCAACATTTATAATGTCCAGCATTCAATAAAAAATGACTGGACATGTGCAGTAGAGAGTATGATTTGTCACCAGGAGAAAAAAATTATTCAGTATAAGGGGGGGCTAGAAATGACTAAGATGATGAATTAGTAGACAATTATTATCAATATGACCAAGGACTTAAAATAAAACATAACCATAAATAAGGACGGAAATGGAAGATACTTAAAAATAGAAACTTCTAGAGCTGAAAAATACAATGTCTGAAATGAAAATTTTACTGGATGGGATTCTTGGCATTTTAGAAATGCAGAATAAAAAGGTCAGTGAACTGGAAGACATAGCAACAGAAACTATTCAATATGATGCATGGAGAAAAATGACTGCAAACAAAAAAAGAAAGAAAAGAGAAAAAGAAAGAAAAAGAAAGAAAGAAAGAAAGAAAGAAAGAAAGAAAGAAAGAAAAGTGAAAGTTTCAGTGACCTGTGGGACAGTAGAAGTAGTCTGATATTCATGTAATTTTGAAGTTCTAAGGATGGAGGGAGAAAAAAATTAGACAAAATAAAGGACAAAAATAACCAAATTTGATGAAAACTAAACCTTACAGACTCAAGAAACTGGATGAATCTGAAGCAGAACAAGCACAAAACCACACCAAGGTACATCATAACCAAATTGTTGAAAGCCAATATGAAGATAAAAGTCTTAAAAGAAGCCAGAAGGAAAAAAGACATTTAAAGAGACATTTACATACAGGGAATTTTTTTTAAGTGTCATAAACTACTCATCAGAAACTACACAATCAGAAGACAGTGAAATAACATCTTTTAGATGCTGAAGGAAAATGTACCCAGGTGAAATGTACCAGGTGAAAATATCCTTCAAATATGAAGACAAAATAAATGTTTGAAACAAAAGTGGGAGAATTTATGGCCAGCAGATCTGCATACCAAGAAATATAATAGGAAAATTTTCAGACTGAAGGAAAAAGATCCCAGATGGAAACTTAGACGTGTGCAAAAGAACAAAGAGAACAGATGTGGTAAATATGTGGATAAATAGGAAAGACTTCCCCATGTAATATTAAAAAAAAATACTCTTAGCAATTGATTATTCAAAGCAAACAAATAGATTATATTGTGGGTCTTATTACTTATGTAGAAGAAAAATGAATGGCATCAGCAGTACCAGGAATCGTTGTTACAATATGTGTGAAGGTGTATAATATTATTTGAAGGTATATTTTGTTAAGTTTAAATGCATATTGCAAATACTAATAAAGAAATGAAATGAAATAGTAAAATATACACAGTCCAAAAGAAGGGAAGAAAAGAGGGAAAATGAACAATGAACAGATGAGATGCTAGACTTAGAGCCAACCTAGTTTAATAATTACATTAAGTGTAAGTGGTTTAAACAATCCAATTAAAAGGAATCAGACTGGATTAAAAAACAAGACTCAACTATATGTACTGTCTTTAAGAAGGGCCCAACTATATAATAACATTTCTAGTTATATATTATTTATACACTTAAAATATAAAGACAGATAGGTTAAAAGTAAAAGAATAGAAAACAATAAACTATACAAACACTAATCAAAGCTGTAGTGCCTATATCATTATCAGGCAAATTATATTGTAGAGTAAGAAATATCACTAGGGATTAAGAGAGACATTTCCTAATGATTGTGATAGTTTTAAGTGTATACTCAAATTGTTTGACACTCCTTTAAGAGGTGAAGGCTAATTCTCCCTTTGAGTAGTGGTTGGACTTAATGACCATGAATAGAATATGATGGAAGAGATAAAAGATACTGTAGCTTACAACTTGGTTGCTCTCTGTAGAAAGGTTCATATGCTGAGGAACTGAGGCTGTCCCTGGATTTCTGACCCTCAGAACCTGTGTAAGATAATAAATGCTGTTTTTTAAGGAATGCTCTTGCACTGTTGGTGGGAATGCAAACTGGTGCAGCTGCTCTGGAAAACAGTGTGGAGGTTCCTCACAAAATTAAAAGTAGAACTATCCTATTACCCAGCAATAGCACTACTAGAAATTTACCCAAGGGATATAAGAGTGCTGATGCATAGGGGCACATGTACCCCAATATTTATAACACCGCTTTCAACAATAGCCAAATTATGGAAAGAGCCTAAATGTCCATCAACTGATGAATGGATAAAGATGATGTGGTTTATATATACAATGTAATACTACTTGGCCATGAGAAAGAATGACATCATGCCATTTGCAGCAGCATAGATGGAACTGGAGGGTTTTATGCTAAGTGAAAGAAGTCAGTCAGAAAACATATGAGTTTAACTCATATGTGGATCTTGAGAAACTTAACAGAAGACCATGGGGGAAGGGAAGGGGAGAAAAATAGTTACAAACAGAGAAGGAGAGAGGCAAACCATAAGAGACTCTTAAATACAAGAACAAACTGATGGGGGGAAGGGATGGGTGATGGGCATTGAGGAGGGCACTTGTTGGGATGAACACTGGGTATTTATTGTATGTAAGCCAATTTGACAATAAATTATATTAAAAAAATAAATGCTGTTTTCAGCTGCTAAATTTTAGGGTTGTTACACAATAATAGACCTAATAGCATGATAAAAAGGGTTGCTTTATGAAGAAGACATTCAGATTTTAAATCTGTATGTACTTACTAATATCGAATTATATGATGTAAAACTTGACAGCACTAAAAACAGAAATAGATAAATCCTTATTTGAGTTAGAGACTTCAGCATTCTCTACCCAAAAATTGATAGAACAAATAGACAAAAAAATCAGAACTGGAAGTCTTGAGAAACACCATCAACCAACTTAATTGATTTTTATAGAATACTCCACCTACTAGTAGCAGCAGAATACATCTTCTTTTCAAGTGCACTAGAGCATTCACCAAGATAGACTATATTCTTGGCTGTAGAAAAAGTCTCAGTAAATTTTTAAAGATTGAAATCATGGAGAATGTATTCTCTGACCACAATGGAGTCAAACTAGAAATCAACAACAGAAATATACCTGTGAGATTTCCCAAGTATTTGGAAATTAAACTCTACACTTAAAAAAAAAAAACTTTTTAAAAATGTTTATTTATGTTAGAGAGAGAGATACACAGAGCACAAGTGGGGGAGGGGCAAAGAGAGAAGGAGACACAGAATCCAAAGCAGGCTGCAGGCTCTGAGCTGTCAGCACAGAGCCCAACGTGGGGCTCAAACTCACGAACTGTGAGATCATGACCTGAGCCAAAGTTGGATGCTTTACCTAGCCACATAGGTGCCCCTGAACTGTACACTTTTAAAACAACATTTGGTTTAAAGGAATCGTAAGGGAAAATAGAAAATATTTTGAACTGAAAGAAAATGAAATCAATGTATTAAAATTTGTGAGACGCAGGTTAAGCAGTGCTGAGGGAGATGCATAGTTTTAAATGCTTACACTAGAAAAGAAAACTGATCCGAAGTCAATGACTTAAGTTTCTACCTGGATAAACTAGGAAAAGAAGAGCAAATGAAACCCAAAGTAAATGGAAGAAAATAATAAAGAGAAATCAATAAATAAAAAAGAGCAAAGAATATTTTAAAAACTGTGAAATAAAAATTGGTTCTTTGCAAAGAACAATAAAATCGATTAAATGTATCATGAGTCTTATTCCTGTTGCATCCCTAAAATACAGTACAGTACACTTTTAAAATGAAATTTTGAAAACTAAAAAGTTGACTCCTTAATTGTCTTTTATTTAAAATACATGGCATTATTTTGAGAACTAGGCATTGAGCTACAATAAAATTTATTTAAACAGGTCTCAGATACAAGTTTAGTTATGATCAATTTATTTCAGAAAGATTCCTTGGAAAGATAATGAGTTATACTTATGGAAAGATAGTATTTGCAAAAAAAAAAAAGAAGAAGAAGAAGAAGAAGAAGAAGAAGAAGAAGAAACTCTCCACAATTTGAAAGTTCTGTATTTTGTCTTCTTTTGAACAAAAAAGGCATAGAAGACAGTAAAAAGTTTGAGATTACAAGCAATAATATAAGTTCCAGGAAAATCCAGTTAAAGATGTTGAAAAGTACATATTGAGCATTTATCGATTTCATTTACAAGGAACATATTTTCAAAGTATGCATTCCTGCAAAGTGTTATTCGGTACCATTGATTATAAACTAATACCTGCCAAAAGAAAACTAGAGACCAAAACCAAATGTGCCAAATGATGAGGCATAATTTTAATAGTTGATCTCTTCAGTTATCAAATCTATTGATAAATAATCTGTGCCACGATTTGTAGTGTTACCCACGACAAAAACACTTTTGCTAAAGCAAAGACTGAAGTGAGGCAAGAATGTATAAGGAATCATTTTGTCCTTCGTGAAAGTGATCTTAAATATTTAGTTTTATCAGAATTGGAAGATAATAAATTACTTACTTGTAATGTTCAGCAAATAATGCATACAAGCCCAAGGAAAAAATAAAATCAGGTAAAATTCACACGTCATCACTAGGATATTTGGTAAATTTTTAAATCATTTCTTGATTATTCGTTGTCTGATATTCTGTTCATGGATTTTACAGGTTCTCTGTTAGAATCAAATTACATCATCCAGCCCCCTCATTCAGTTTCCTTTTGCTCTTCATCTTTTGAAACACCTCACTGATTATGAGCCTGCCAGATACAGGAAGAAATACTTAAAACCAAACCAGTCAGTTCTGCTACATTCTAATAGGGTTTTTAAAAGGTGTCTTCACGTAGGGGGTGGGGGTGGAGGAAGGAAGACAACCAAAATTAGGAGTTCAGGGTTATAGGTGGAATTCAATTTCAAATTCAATTTTTAACTTCATTTAATCATCTCATAGTGTTTGTAATATGCTTGTCCACCTGCTTCTCAAGAATAGTTTCTGGTTTTGACAGTCCTCCCTCTGAAGTATGAATTTTCACCCCAAGCAGGAGATTGCAATCAACTGCAAGGGCAGACTCAAGGAAAACTTTATGAGGATTCCTTTTCTGGGGGAATTTTGTTGCTTTGATTAGATGGGGCA
Source organism: Panthera uncia (assembly GCF_023721935.1). Classification (NCBI taxonomy): domain Eukaryota; kingdom Metazoa; phylum Chordata; class Mammalia; order Carnivora; family Felidae; genus Panthera; species Panthera uncia. The sequence goes on along the minus strand of NW_026057578.1, from coordinate 80,092,257 downwards.
CAATGTTCACAATTAGAAGGAAAATTTTGGCCAGCCCAGAGAAGAGTTAGTTTTAAGGACAGCAATATTACTCTTCCTGTTGTATAGATTCAGCTACCAGGAATTTCTTAAGTGCTGTGGATCCCAGGGATTAAGTGTGACAGAGTAATAGTTACACTTCTTATTATTTGCACTCTTGTTTCATGTATGCATGTCCTCTTTCTACATTTTTTGAGTTTGCTATATTTGACAGCTGTTCATCAGTGGTATTTTTTGTAGTTCAAAATAAATAGAATGTGCTATGGCTGTCACTTTGTATTTTCTGTAGTTTTCTTTTCTGCTCTCTAGTAGGAGGGCTTGTTTTTGTTTGTCTGGAGCTGTATTTAAAAAATAATGGGAACAGGGTGCCTGGGTGGCTGGGTCGGTAGAGCCTCCAACTCTTGATTTCTGCCCAGGTCATGATCCCAGGGTCTTGGGATAAAGCCCTGCATCGGGCTCTGCACTGAGCATGGAGCCTCCTTGGGATTCATTCCTTCATCCTCTCTCTCTCTCTCTCTCTCTCTCTCTCTCTCTCTCCCCCTCCCTCTCTCCTCCCTCCCCCCTTCTCTCTCACTCTAAAATTTAAAAAAAGTTAAAAGGTAATGGAAAATAAACACCAAGCAAACTTGAATTCTACGATACATTGTTGCAGAGGATGAAGTCTAAAGCCATCACAAATTACCAGGGATATATAAAATGAATGTGACCATTGCACTCAGTTTGCTTTTCTCTCTGATTTGTTATAAGTGTTTCCCTGTTCTGAGTTCAAGTTCTCTACTATGCTTTCCTACTTTCTTAACATTCCTAGGTGTCTCCTCTTGGGCAAGGCAGTTCTTGTTTATTTCTTCTCAGAAGTTCTTCCTTACATTTATAAAAAGAAGGAAAGGAAAAAGATTAAAAAAAGGGCATGACTTTCCTAGAACCTAGTTTTTCTTACCAAGTTTATTTGGCAGATAGTGGCTTTTTTTTAAATGAGTGTTGTGAAATCTGTTAATTTTCCAGTAAAAGGCTTTCTATCATAGTGGGCAATCATTAATTATTTCTTGAATTAAATTAAATGAATTCTTATGCTTACATTTGACGACGAATTGAGAAATACCAGCTCATAGGAGTCCCCCCAAAGGATCAATTAAGGGAGACTAAAGACAAAGATCACATGTTCCAACAGTTTTGTAATTCTGCAGAGTCTGGCAAAAGAGAACCCTTGGTTATTGGGTCACATTGCATAAGGCGTGTGAACTCTGTTCCTTCAGCCAAGTTGTTTACTACCTAGAATAAGCCAAGCACTGTGCTGGTGGTGGGATAGGGTGATAAGGTACAGAAGGTGGCACTTACCTTCCAGGTTCCCTGAGAAGGCAATTCCTCAGCCATTTCTCACCTGTTTTGTTTTGTTTTGTTTTGTTTTTTCTTCCCTCTTCTCTTTTGTTTTGCAAACCAGTTCTCGGAGCTTTCTTTGCTGCGATCTGTGACACCATTACTCTGGAGCTCACATCACAGTGTAATTACTTATATGTCCCGTTTTCAGACTCAAAGGGACTGTCTTTTTATTTGTTGCCCCAGTACCTAGCAGCGTAATGGAACCTAGTTGGTGTCGATGTTCACCAAATAAGTCAAATTAGAGTAATGTGTCACGATCTTTTTCATGCTGTGACACATAAAAAATACTGAAGAGCGCGAGCAGAGGCACTGGCTGAAGACTTGGCATTGCTTTGGGCCCTCTGTGACTGCCCTGCAGACTGACGGATCAGCATCTCAGCATACCTGTCTCCCATTTGGCATTTTACACACTCTACAGGAGCTCTGCGCTAGAGAGTACCATGTGCTTTCAATCTGCAGCTAGAGGGAAGGGGAGAGTGGTGGCCAGGAGCAAATGTAGGGCTGCAGGCATGGAGGGCAGAGTCAGTAAACTAAAGACTGAAAAGGAATCTAGGAATTTGGGCCAGTTGTCTGAAGGAGAATAAACTTTGAGAAAATTCCTGCAGTTTAACTTTGGAAGATGGGGCTTTAGCCTTTGAAAAGGGTGGTAGATTGTGTAAAACTCCCTTCCTTCTATTTTCTTTCCATCCTGGCCTCTCAAAACACCAAGTGCAAAAAGCAGTTGATTGGATGACTCTGTGAATATACTAAAAGCCGTTGAATTAGATGCTTTGTATGGATGGTTTGTATGATATGTGAATTCTATCTCAGTAAACCTGTTAAAAAAATTTCTCTGCTCCACTTAAGTTAAAAAAAATGAATCTGGAGAAAAAAAGTTGATTTAGGGAGTTGGGATTACCAAGATACAAATATTTAAATTACTAATCATTAAACATTTCCAAATCTGAACATTCAGAAATATACTTATTATTATTGGTATCTCATGTATTTTATAACATTTTATAAATGTCACACAATTAGAGCTTGATCCTGAATTATATTATAATCAAGATACTATTTTATTTTGGTGGAAAAGAGTAAGAAATATTTATGACTATGTCATAGAGATCATTGTTTTGATATGAAATCATTAGTTGCAAAATATTTAGTAAAATTAGTTGTTTGGTTACTTTCAAAGATCTGATTTGCTAGTGTCCGATTGTATAAAGATAAATAAAGTTATTTTCATAGTCTATATTATGTATTTCTTTTTCACATGAGCACTACCTACAAATTTCTAGTATGTATAAAAATAGCAAAGCCATGAAATGAAATTTATGTATGGCTTTTTGAAACTATGACCTCTTATCATTGATATTTCTGTTTTAGAACAGCTATATTAATTATCAATTGCTATATAACAGATTACCCCAAAACTTAGGTTAAAACAATAAGTATTTATCATTTTAGTTTCTGTGAGTAAAGAATTTGGGTGCAACCTGGTTGAGTGCCTCTGTGTTTGGGTCTCTCAATGCCAAGCAGGGCTGTAGTCTCATATGAAGACATGGTTGAGGGAGGATCTACTTCTAAGCTCACTCACCTGGTGAGTGACAGGAGGACAGGATTTAGTTCTTCATAGGCAGTTGGAATGAAGGCCTCAGTCCCTCATGGGCTGTTGGAAGGAATTCCTTGATTTGTGGGCCTCTGTCTAGAATAGCACAATATGGCGTCTGGCTTCCATCAGAGCAATTGAGCAAGAAAGGGTGAGTAAGATGGAGGCCACAATCTTTTTGTAAATCTAATCTTGAAAGCAACATCCCGTCACATTTGCTGCGTCTGTTTGTTAGAAGTGCGTCACCAGGTCGGCCTATACTCAAGAGAAGGGAATTTCACAAGAACCTGAATACCAGGAAGCGGGAGTCAATGGGGGACCATATTAGGGGCTGCCTACCACAACATTCCTCTCAGAAAGTTCTACATAGTATGTATTTTAACTTAGAATTCATTTCGTTTTAAGAATGTGATGGCATTTCTTGAAAATATTAGTGATACGCAAAGATGTAATAGATAAAGGACCAGGGAACAATACACTAGAACTGTTATCATATCCCTTTCTATCTTTTCACTTCACTACCCTGGAGCATTACCTTTGTCTAGGATGGCGCAACACCCACGAAAACAGCCACTGGAAAGGGAGCACAGACTCGGGGGAAAGATGGGCACAACACATAAGTCACATAAGCCGTCATTTAAGCTCTCTATCCCATTTGCCAGAACATAGTCATGTGGCCACCACCACCCCCACCTGCTACAAAAAAGGCTAGGAAATTCAGGCTTTGGCCGAGCAGTCATGAGCTCAACTAAAAATTACGTTGTTACTGAAGAAAGGAAGAATACATATTGGGGGAAGCTGGAAGGCTCTGCCCAAAGCTTTCAACAGCATTAAAATGATTATCGCATGAAAAGCACTAATGCATTTTACTCAGAGGTGAGTAAAATCATGTCCTCGTTCAGAGCCTATTACTCTTAATTTAGACAGATAGAATTCTTATTAGCTTAGTTACAGGGCTTCCCAAACCACTGCAGGTTAGGAGGAAGTATAGTGAGAAGTAGGCATCATGTCCAGTAACAAATAGGGAGGTACAGAAGGCCAAAGCTAAAACTAAGCTGGCAGTTCAGAGGAATTTGATACAGGGGCAACCGATTCTCTGGTAGCCCCAAAGCTTTGCTCATTTAACAACATTACCACATAGTAAAATACTTAGATTTAGTAATGATGATCCAGAGTCTTCCATTGTGGTGAAGAGAAAACGTTTTGGCATTCTGAAAGAGGTAAGCTTCATTGATTATCTAGAAAATTTTGTAGAGCATTCTGTAAACATGATCCTGTCCAATAAAGGAGAAGCCCCTCTACTTAGAATACTCTTGGTTGAGTATCAGTCGGTTGAGCGTCTGACTTCGGCTCAGGTCATGATCTTACGGTTCGTGGGTTCGAGCCCCGCATCGGGCTCTGTGCTGACAGCTCAGAGCCTGGAGCCTGCTTCAGATTCTGTGTCTCCCTTTCTCTCTGCCCCTCCCGTGCTAACGCTCTGTCTGTCTCTGTCTCTCAAAAATAAATAAATGTAAAAATTAAAAAAAATTTTTTTAAATCTAATTACCACCACGTTATTTGTACAGAAAAATTCTTTCAGAGTTCCATTTCTAGTATCTAGAATTGTATATTATCTCAGAGAGCTTGGCATTAGTAATTTCCTTGTTTTTATAGAAAGCGTCTACATTAGCCAAGCCCCAAATATTTGATATTATAAACACAGAGCTCTTACTTCCCATCCTCTTATAAAGAAGTTATACATATAGAGTATTATTGTAAGTATAGGATTGTCAGAGAGTTCTGCAGTTCTCATATTTTTTAAGCCACTGGCATCATAGCTAGTATCAGCATTCTCATACATTAGCCCTGAATGTTTTCTTTCCCTTTTCTCAGTCTGGCAAACTCTGACTCATTTAAGACTCTGATCCATTACAGAATAAATTGCAGTACACATGAAATGCATGATCTGTGAAAGGAAGAAATGACAGGTTATATCATCGAAGTTAAAGTTTGCCTTATGAGAGACTATGTTAATAAGATGAAAAAACAAGCTGCAGAGTAGGAGAAAATATCTGACAAAGGACTAATATCTAAATATATAAAGAACTTTCAAAACCCAACAGTAAAAAAACCAAACAATCCAATTTAAAAATGGGCAAAAGACATGAAGAGACATTACACCAAAGGATATATACAGATGACAAAAAGGTGTTGAACATCATTAGACTAGGGAAATGCAAATTAAAACCACAAGGAGATACAAACGGATCTATCAGAATGGCTAAAATAAAAAAAATAGTGACAACACTAAATGCTGGCGAGGATGCTGAGAAAGTAGGTTACAGATACATGGCTAGTAGGAATGTAACATATCGCAGACACTTTGGAAAACAGGCTGGCAGGTTCTTCAAAAGCTAAACATGCCACTACCACACGGCCCAGCAGTTGCACCCCTGTGCAGTTATCCCAGAAAAATGAAAACTTAGTTCATGCACAAACCTGTACATGAATGTTTATAGCAGCTTTATTCATGGTAGTCCCAAACTGGAAACAGCTGAGATCCTTCAATGAGTGAATGGAGAAACTAACTCGTATGTTCAGCATACTAGTTACGAATGATACGTGCCACAACTTGGGTGAGCTGTGCTGAGTGAAAAAAGCCAGTCCCAAAAGGTTGTATACTGTATAATTCCATGCATAGAGTGATCTTGAAGTGACAAAATTACAGAAATGGAGAACAGATTAGTGATTCCCAGGGGTTAAGAAAGGTGATGGGTAAAGAGAGGGAAGTGGATATGGCTATAAAAAGGCAACACGAGGGATCAGTGTGGTGACGGAAAGGTTCTGTATCCTGACTATATCCATGCTAATATCCTGTGCTATAGTTTCGTAAGGTGCCACCCTGGGGGGAAACTGAGTAAAGGGTACATGGAATCTCTTGGTATTGTTTGTTACAACAGCGTGTGGAAATATAATTATCTCAAAAAATTAAATTAAAAATTATGAACTCCTGAGAACTCCATTGGGCTGTGAACCTCATGAAGGAAGGGATGGATATCTGTATTTCACCAGCAGCTAGTACAGTGGCTGACTCATAGGAGGTGCTTAAAAACTGTTTGTGGGTTGCCTTAAGGGAGAGAGGCTGAACAGTTGAATGTAGCCATATTAGGCACATCCCAAAATGAAGGGGTCTCTCTGCTGACCTCTTCATTTAAAAACTATCGATTGAACATCTGCCTCATGATAGACACTCTTCTAAATGCCCGAAATAACAACAGTGAACAAAATCAGTAGGTGAGGGGTGGGGGATCTCCTGCTTTCATGGAGCTTACAGTTTAACTGGGGCAAAAGACAATGAACATAATACATAAATTATATAATATATGAGGAAATGCTAAGTGCTGTGGAAAAGAAGTTTTAAAGGATTGCTCAGCGTTTGGCATTTGGGGATACAGAAAAGACCCCAAGAGGGAGAGGGTTGTAATTTGCAATTTTATACAGGGTTTAAAAACAAAGGACAGTGTCACTTGAACAATTTTGAAGGAATTAAGGGAAAAATCATGCAGGTATGGGGAGGAAGAGAGTTCCAGGCAAAAGGATCAGCCAATGTAAAGGCTTTGAGGTAGAAAGGTGTCTAGTGTGTTCAAGGACTAGCAAGGAAGTGAAGCCAGCTTGGAAGGAACAAGAATGAGTGAGGGAGAGTGGTTTGGTAATGAATTAGAGAAACAATGAGAATGCAGAGCATAGAGAGTGCTTTAGGATGTTGTGAAGTCTTTGGGTCCTACTTCAAGTGAAATGGGGAGGTACTGGAGGATTTTGAGTGGAGCAGTGACACAACCTGACTTAACATTTTCAGAAGGGTCATTCTGGCTGCTGTATTGAGAATAGACAGTAGAGGAACAGGGTAAAAGCAAGAGTACTTCAGAAGCTATCTCAGTACTTTAGGGCAAAAAGTGGACTGGGGTGGTGGCAATCGAAATATGAGAAATTATCCGTTTGTATTTAGATTTTGAAGACAGAGCCAACAGGATTTGCTGACAGATTGGATGTGGGGTATGAAGGAAAGAGGAATCAGTGATGACTCCAAGGTTTTGGAGCAGAAGACTTGACAAATGGTGTTGCCAGTAACTGAACTAGAGAGGGGGGGGGCGGTGAGGGGCAGCTTTGGAGGAAGTTGAGGAGTGCATGTTGAATTTGAGACATCTAAGTGGAGACTTTGAATGGGCAGTTGGGTATTCCAGTCTGGAGCTCAGAGGAGAAGTATACACACTGGACATTTATGTTTGCAAGTTGCCAGCATTTATATGGTATTTAAAGCCATGAAACTAGATGAGATCTCCAGGAAGGTGTATAGTGAAGAATTCCAAACACTGAACCCCAGGAACCCTGTAGAGGTCAGGGAGAGGGAGAAGAACCAGCTGAGAGAGGCTGAGATGATGTGGCCAGTGACAGAGCAGGACCAAGAGGGTGGGATCCTGGAGGCCAAGTGGACAAGGCGTTTCCTGGAGGAGGAGGGAGTGATCGGCCGATCAGCTGTGCAAGTCAAGTAAGAAAAGGACTGAGGATGACCATTAGTTTAGTAACATGGAGGGAACCGGTAACCTCCTCACTAGAGAGAGGAAGAATTTTAGTTGTGAAACTGATGTATGACTCATTACAAGGACAAATTTAAGTTTTAGGAGCTTTGTTTTAAAAAGCTACTCTTCAGTTTCTCAAAAGGTTATAGAATTACCATATGATCCAGTAATTCCATTTCTAGGGCATACCCAAAAGACTTGAAAGCAGGAACTCGCATCCTAGTATGCCAATGTTCAGAGCAGCATTACTCACAGTAGCCAAAGGTAGAAGCTACTGAAATGCCTGCTGACAGATGACTGGTTAAGCAAGATGTGGTATATACATAGAACAGAATATTATTTAGCCTTAAAAAGAAATGAAATTCTAATACATGCAACAACATATATATAGGTGAACCTGGAAAACATACTAAGTGAAATAAGGCAGGTACAAACGAGCAAATATTGCATGACTCCCACTTACATAAGGCACCTAAAATGTCAAACTCATAAAGACAGAATGTAGAATAGAGGTTATCAGAGGCTGGGGGCAGGAAGGAATGGAGTGTTATTGTTTAGTAAGTACAGACTTTCTGTTTGAGATTATTTTAAAAATTTCTGGAAACAGATAAGAGGTGATGGTTGTACAACAATATGAATGTTGTACATTGTACAACAATATGAATGTACAATATTAATGCCAATGAACTTTACACCCAAAAAGTTTGGAATGGTAAATGCATAATAAAAAGAAAGTATAGGATGCAGACAGAATACTGTCTAAAGAGAAATTGGTTATATATATATGTATGCTTCGAACATATATATTTGAATAAAATCAATGAATGAGCAAAAAAAAAAAAAAAAAAAAAACAACCCACCATTTTTTCACTTATTTCTAACCTAAGAGCTAAGCTTGCTTGAGGCATCATCTGAGATTGGCTTTCCTTGTAGATCCTTTAGTACATGTTTGTTACACTTTTTTCTTTCTTTCTCTTTTTCTTTTCTTTCTCTCTCTCTCTCCCCCCTTTCCCTTCTTCTTCTTCTTTTTTTGTTACACTCTTTTTTTTTTTTTAATGTTTATTTCTGAGAGACAGAGACAGAGAGACATTGCATAAGCTGGGGGGAGAGAGAGGGAGACACAGAATCCGAAGCAGGCTCCAGGCTGAGCTGTCAGCACAGAGGGGCTCGAACTCAAGAAAAGCGAGATCATGACCTGAGCTGAAGTCGGAAGCCCAACCAACTGAGCCACCCAGGTGCCCCTGTTACACTCCTTTTTAATGGCACAAGCCTTAGCCATTGAAGTTGAAGAAAATAGTATTCTTTTATAAAGGTCATTATCATCAGGAGGGCAGGAGAAGAGTCAATTGTTTGAGATTGATCCAACTAATTACTATTTTTGGAAAAAGGTTCATCTGTAAAATATTTACATTTTATATCTATTAAATAAATGTATTCCATATGTATTAAATATATATTCATTCAGGAAAACGTTTCTCATACAATGACCCTTGAAAATAATGTTCCTTGAGTTCACATGTTAAGTATTTTCCTGCTAAACCAGCATTTTTGATAATTTAGCAGAGCCGATACGGAGCAAACCTTGAGTACTGGAAGGTTTTGTGGCACAGCATATTTAATAACCGTGACAACTCAAGAATTTTAAGCAGACTCGCCTCCTTGTCTGGGATCTGTCGGCACCAGTGTGTCTCTACTGGCAAGCCCCTAAATGTACTGTTTCAGCCAAAACTGTGCTAATGATGGTCTACCAAATTTTAACAGGATATTTTTAAGACTTGATAGTCTCATGATTTAAAAAAAAAAACAAACAAAAAAACGAAAAAACAAAAACAACTTTTCCGTCATTCCTTTCAAAAGCTGCCGATCTAAAATATGTGGCAAATTAAAAAAACAAAAGGTCTAAAATTGCTTTACAGTCTGGATGAAACAAAGACTGGTGTGCTGGTGTGGCTGCAGGGAGCTCTGCGCTGCTTTTGTATGATTTCAGAGGTGAATTTAGATGGCTGGAAGATAGATGGGTGCCAGATGCAGTTTGACATAGATTCAGGCAGCTGCTCCTGGGCTAGGTTTCATTAGCTGGTAAGTGCGCCAGCAGAAGCAGCAGAGCGAGGCCCCAAATGCCAAAATGACAGTGAGAACAGTGGAACAATACAATATTCACTAAGTGATTTTAATCTTGGAGATTAACTATCACCCAATCAGTTTCCAGGTCTTAAAAGCCAACTCGTACGAAGCCATTAGAGGGCCCAAGTCTTTGTCCATTGGGGGGAAAGATGTTTTAGTTAAAAAAAAAAAAAAAAAAAAATAGTTGAAAAACAAAAAGTGTTGTAAACTCATTTTGGTAATATCCGATTAAAAATCATGTCAACCCCCTCCACACACACGCTGCGGTAAAAGAAATACATCCACTGTTGCAACCAGGCAGTAAGTGGACCCAATGTTGGTTTATCTGTCTTTTTCAAATCAAAGTCTTGGGTGAGCTTCCCAGGCCTCTTCCAGCTTTAAGGGCTCCCTCCCCCACCACTACCACACCCATTCTTCAAAGAAAGACCAAGGTCTCAAAATCCAGAGAGTGTACCTATTTGCTTTTCAGACCTTATGATCTGCATAGCTAGTGGTGATTATGTACGCAGCCACATAATTGTGAATTAAAAAAAAACAATTCCTATAAAGAATTTTTGCTCTAACTGCTTGTGGGGTCATAAGTAATTATGAAACTGACTCCAGAAGTCCCCATACTTGATTTTAACTCACATGTTTTCTCAGATGTGAAAGGGAACCTTTATTTAGTATATTATTTAAACTTACTAAACTTATCTTTGCTTTTCTGAAAAGAGTGTTATGATCTAATCTATCAGTGATGCAACCATTTCATGTGGAGTAATTTTTTAAGTTAAAATTAACACAAAATAAATAATTTGATTGGACATGTACATATTTGAAAACTGTAAATTTAACCAGTCTCTGCTTTTTTTATTGAGTCGTAGGAAGCTAATGCATCACTTATAATAACTCTGAGGCATTACACGGTATTTCTTTTTTTTTCCTCCAAATGAGTGTGTGCTTGGCTCTCTTAATAACAATGGGAGTTATATATGTGCTCAAATAAGAATAGCGTCCATTGTGTTTTGGTATTTTTAGTGTTTTGCTTAGTAATAATGTTGTGACACCACTTTTTGGGGGGGATGTCTACAGAATGGTTAAAGACCTAGAAATAAGCTCGGATTGAGTTAGAAACTCTGTATATTCAGGAGCACATTCTAATGTTAACTAATGGCTATATGATATCCTACCAAGTTTGAATATATTCTGGACTTAAGTATGTTGCATACATGTTCTTTAAAGTTGAATTTCCTTGAGTTAAAGCTACCCATCTGTGAACTGATATTTGAATTAAAGGGAATAATACCCTAGGTGACGTGGTTTTAGTTCCTGTAAGTCTTTGGGAGTTATTTCCTAGTGACCAAAGCTCTGCCTCTCTCTTGCTTCCTTCCCTCCTTTTTCTCTCCCTTCTTCTACTGGTCTAGCACTGACGACTTCACCATGTGGACCTCAGTATTGAGACCTTTTTGTTTGTTTCACTGTACATACTGCTCACAAGGCCTGCTCTTGCAAACCTCTTTGATAACGGGTGAGTACTGGGTTAATGAAGAGTCTCTTCGGTTCAGCACACTCAGGTTTAGTGAACCTGACAAGACTCAGTTTGCATTTCTCATGACGGCCTTTAAATAAAGCTTACCTAACCTTTCCGAATCCCCCTCATAGGGTCTCTGGGAGGAGAAAATGAGGCACGTATGTTACACATTTAGCATAGTACTTGGCCCAGGGTTCATTCGGAGGTTCTATATTCTGTATTTCTTTCCTTTACTTTATGCAAATATCCTCTGGAAAATGTCTCATTTAACCTTGTGAGAAAAGTTAATATATGTAGGAAACATATGGAGTTCCTCAGGGAAAAGGGTTATATGAATAAGTCCAAGATGCCATTGTGGTGATTACTGACCAATACAAAGCTGTTTCAATTGTTAATAATCATTGACACTTTAATTCTTTTTTTCCCCCTCAACGAAATCATAAATTTAAGCCTAGTCTTTTACCACTTATGGCAAATTTTGTTAATTATCAATGTTATATCTATTCCCCCTGTTACTTCATTCTGTTTCTGTGGTGGTGGTGGTGGTTTTCATTTTGGTTTTGTTGGTAAAATACATATAACATAGCATTGAACTTAGCCATTTTTAAGTACACTGTTCAGGGGTATTACATACATATACACTGTTGTACAGTCATCACCACCATCCATTCCCAGAACTCTTATCATCTTGTAAAACTGAAACTTCATACCCATTAAACAATAACTTCCTATTCTCCCCTACCTCCAGCCCCTGGTAGCCACTTTCTGTCTTTGCTTTTGACTACCCTAAGTACTTGTTCAAATAAGTGGAATCATGTAGTATTTGTCTTTTTGTGATAGGCTTATTTCACTTAGCATAATGTCTTCATCCATGCATGAGGTTCATTCATGTTGTAGCATATTGCAGAATTTCTTTCAGGAACTTCAGCCTTCTTAAGGCTGAACAATATTCTATTATATGTGTGTACCACATTTCCCGTGTCCATTCATCTATTGATGAGCATTTGGGTTGCTTCCACATTTTAGCTACTGTGAATAATGCTGCTGCGAACTTGGGTGTACAGATATCTCTCCAAGACCCTGCTCTTGATTCTTTTTGGTATATACCAGAAGTGAAGAAATTGTTGGGTCGTATGGTAATTCTATTTTTAATTTTTTGGAGAACTGCCATACTGTTTTCCACAATGGCTGTACCCATTTTACATTCCCACCAATGATGCCCAAGGGTTCCAGTTTCTCCATATCCTTGTCAGCACTTGTTGTTTTCTGGTTTTTTGATAGTAGCCCTCCTAACGGGTGTGAGATAATATCTCATTGTAGTTTGGATTTGGATCACTCTAATGATTAGTGATGTTGAGCATCTTTTCTTGTGCTTGCTGGTCATTCATACTTCTTCTCTGGAGTAATGTCTTCAAATCTTTTGCCCATTTTGGGGCGCCTGGGTGGCTCAGTTGGTTAAACATCCGACTTTGGCTCAGGTCATGATCTCATGGTTGTGAGTTCAAGCACTGCATCAGGCTCTGTGCTGACAGCTCGGAGGCTGGAACCTGCTTTGGATTCTGTGTCTCCTTCCCTCTCTCTCTGCCCCTCCCCTGCTCATGCTCTGTCTGTCTCTCTCAAAAATAAATAAACATTAAAAAATTTTTAAAAACAAACAAAGCAAAACAAAGCAAATCCTTTGCCCATTTTTGAATCAGGTGGTTGTTTTTGTTGTTGCTGACTTTTAGGAGTTCTTTATATATTATGGATATTAATCCCTTATCAGGTATATGATTTGCAAATATTTTTTCCCATTCTGTGGGTTGCCCTTTTACTCTTTTGACAGTGGATTTTATTTTAAGTTTTTGTTTATTTATTTTGAGAGAGAGAGAGAGACAGGGAACGAACAAGCAGGGGAGGAACAGAGAGAAGGAGAGACAGAATCCCAAGCAGGCTCTGTACCATCAGCAGAGCCTGATGTGGGGCTCGAACTCAGGAACTGTGATATCATGACCTGAGCTCAGATCAGGAGTCAGATGTTTAACTGACTGCACCACCCAGACCCCTGTTGACAGTGTTTTTTGATGCACAAAATTTGTAAATTTTCTTAAAGTCTAATTTGTCTATTTTTTCTTTTGTTACTGGTGCCTTTGGTGTTATAGCCAATAAATCAATGCGTAATTCAATGTCATGAGGCTTCTGTCATATGTTTTCATCTTGAGAGTTATGTTTGAGGTCTTACATTTAGGTACTTCATCCATTTTGAGCTGATTTTTGTATATGGTGTTAGGGTGAGGGTCTAGCTTCATTCCTTTGCATGTGGATATCTGGTTTTCCCAACACCATTTGTTGAAAAGACTATCCTTTCCTACCAAAGGGTCTTAGCACCCCTGTCAAAAGTCATTTATCCATATAGGTGAGGGTTTGTATCTGGGCTCTCTGTTCTGTTCCACTCATCTGTATGTCTGTCTTTGTGCCAATACCACAGTTTTGATTACTGTCACTTTGTAGTAAAATTTGAAATCAGGAAGTATAGGTCCTCTAAGTTTGTCCTTCTTTTTCAAGATTGCTTTCAGTATTCCAAGTCCCTTGAGATTCCATATGAATTTTATGATGGTTTTTCTATTTCTGCAAAAAAAACAGCTTTGGGATTTTGATAGGGATTGCATTGAATCTGTAGGTCTTTTGGGTAGTATTGACATTTTAACCATATTGTCTTCCAATCCATGAACATGAGATGTATTTCCACTTATTTATGTTCTCTTTAATTTCTTTAGCAATGTTTTCTAGTTTCCATTGTACGTGTGTTTCACCTCCTTGATTAATTTCTAAGTGTTTTATTCTTTTTGATGCTATTGTAAATTGAATTGCTTTTCTTTTTCAGATTGTTCATTGTTATGTATAGAAATGCAACTGATTTAAAGTGATTACTGATAAGGAGGGACTTCTGCCATTGTGGTATTAGTTTTCTCTATGACTTAATAGCTGTTTTTGTCTCTCATGTCCTATATTAATGTCTTCTTTTGTGCTGAGACGATTGTTAATAGTGAAATGTTTAAAGTTCTTTCATTTCTTTTTGTGTATATTCTATAGCTACTTTCCTTGTAGTTACCATAGGGATTACGTTTAACATCCTAAAGTTGTAACACTCTAATTTGAATTTATACCAACCCAACTTCAATAACATACAAAAACTCTGCTCATTTGTAGCTCCATCCCAACCCCTTTTGGTTGTTGATGTTATGCAGTAGTCTCTTAAATTGCAGAAAAAAACAGATTTGGAGTACAAACCAAAGTTACAGTAATACTAGCTTTACCACTGATAATTTTTTTTCTTTAAATCTATTTGTGTCTTGAATCATATTGAAAATAAAAAGTGCAGTTAAAAACCAGTTTTGCAATAATACTGTTTTTTATCATTGTCCTTGTATTTACCTTTATTGAGATCTTTATTTCCTCAGATGTCTTTAAGTTTCTGTTTAGAGTCTTTTCCTTTAACCTTGCTGGGTTCCTGAGAACATTTCTTGCAGGATAGGCCTAGTTGGCATGAACTCCCTCTGCTTGTATTTATTTGGAAATGTCTGACTTTCTCCTCCCTTTTGAAGGACAGTATTGTGAGATGTAGGATTCTTGGTTGACAGTTTCATTCTTTTAGAACTTGGAATATATTGGCTAACTGTCTGGTGGCCTACAGAGTTTCTGATGAGAAATGTACTGATAACCTGATTGAGGATTCCCTTGTACATGACAATTGACTTCTTTCTTCCTGCCTTCAAGATTCACCCTTTGTCTTTTGAAAGTTTTATTATAATATGCCTCAGTGTGGATCTCTTTGAGTTCATCAACTTTGGAGTTAGGTGAGCTTTTTGGATGTTTATATTCATGTCTTTCATCACATTTTGGAGTTTTCAGCATTATTTCTTCAAATATTCTCTCTACCCCTTCCTCTCTTCTTCTGAGATCCCAAGATGAGTTTATTGCTTCACTTGTCCCACAGCTCCCTTGGGCTCTGCTTGCTTTTCTTCAATTTTATTCTTTCTGTTCCTCAGACTCAATAATTCCCAGTGTCGTATCTTCAAATTTGCTGATTCTTTCTTCTGCTCAAATCTACCATTGAATACTTCTAGTGAAATTTTCATTTCAGTTATTGTGCTTTTCAGCTGCAGAGCTTCTTTTTAGTTTTTTTTTAAAGGTTTTCTATCTCTTTATTGATATTTTCATTTTGTTTCACACATCATTTTCTTGACTGTCTTCACATTTTCCTTTAGTTCATTGAGTGTCTTGAAAATAGTTGTTTTAAAATCTTTGTCTAGTATATCTCCAGTAGGTCTTTTTCAAGGACATTTTCCATTGATTTATTTTTTCCCTTTCAATGCGCCATACTTTCCTCTTCTGTTTTGTTTAATGCCTTGTAATTTCTTTTTGTTGAACACTGGACATTTGAGTCTAATATTGTAGCAACTCTGGAAACCAGATTCTTCCCCCTTCCTCAGGGAGGATATCCCTTCTTGGATAAAAAGACAAAACCTCATGAAGACAAGACTTTTGACTTTCCTCTTATCTGGAATGTGGATGAAATAGCTGGTAGGTAGCAACCTTCATGTGACTCTGAGGACCATGAGGTGGAAGGTTACATTTGACCCATCCTTCCAGTCCTGGACTGCCTAACCCCACACTTTTAATTTTGTGGGAAAAAAATAAACTCTTTGTTATTTCAACCACTGTTAGTATTTCTTTTTTTTTTTTTAATTTATTTTTAAAAATTGTTTTTATTTTGAGAGAGAGTGAACAGGGAGGGGCAGAGAAAGAGGGAGGGGGAATCTCAAGCAGACTTCCACACTGCCAGCACAGAACCTGACATGGGGCCTGAACTCACGAACCACAATCATGATCTGAGTCGAAATTAAGAGTTGGACACTCAACCAACTGAGGCACCCAGGCACCCCTGTTAGTATTTCTTCACTCACAGGCAAATGTAAATCCTGCTATACCATTCGAGCTCATAACCCACCAACCTAGGGGTAGAAGTTTGAGCCAATGGAGATGAGCACCAATATTTTTCAGAGCAATGCAAGAGGTTGGAGATTCAGCTACTCAGAGGTATAGTGGATATTAAAGAACAAGGAGTACATTTATTTCTAATGAGGTGTTCAAGCTTTCTACATTTTTGGTGTTCATTCTCTGTTTCTTTGGGTTCACTTGCCAGACATTACTGGCACTTTTTTTTAGGTGGAATAAGAAAGCATTGTAGCTCAGTTATAGCAATGAAAGTAGGAAGAGGCATGCTGGTTGCTCCTGTTACTTATATTTTAAAGCCATTGTAGAAAGTAGCTGATTTTTCTCAGTCTTTGTTATAATTTGTTATGTACACATTATCACATCAGAATATAATTAAATCGAAGGAATAAGAAGGATGGAATTACAAATAACAATTCAGACATCTGACATTCTCTCAAATATTTGTGAGAGAATCTTCTCTAAAATGTAGACTAGGGCCTCGCACAGTGGATAGGCAGTAAATGTTAGGCAAAGAAAAAAAGTGGTTTTATATGGAACTACAGGTACAGAGGTAGAGGTCAGATGATGAGATTTATTCAGTAAAGATGCCTTTTTCTTACACTTCAGTCTGGCCTGATGCCTTAAGTTTGCAGGGCTCCATCTAATGTCTAGTGTGCTGTGTAATGTGTGTCCCAACCCCATACATGAGATTCATCATAGCAGCGAAGACTAGGCCTACTGGGAATGAGCAAAGTTAGCCCTGCTTCCAACACCAGCGACTACTAGCGTGGTGCTGAACTTAAGTAATTATTAAAAACAAAGACCTTTGTGTATCATTTTCAGGGGGCTGTGCTAACTTCTTTACATACATAAATCTCACTGAACCCTCACGGTAACACCTGCCTCAGGTCCTGGCTCTATCCCCTTTTTACAGCTGAGAAAACTGAGGCTTAAGCAAGTTGCCGAAGGTCAGATAGCCAACACGTGGTCAAGCTGGAACTTGAAACCCTGTCTGTCCTGGGGCTTTTTGACTCCAGAGTTCGTGTTGTTAGGCACGTGAGAAGATGTTGACTGCAGTTTGCTTAATTACATGGGAAATAATCTCTAAATAGTCTGTACTGTGTCCTTTCGTTTTTCTGCAAAGAACCAAAAGGTAATGGCACAAGTGGCCTAAGTGGTAGTAAAGACTTTTCTATTGTTACCGTGGAAAAAGTGACTTCTGACTAAGGGTGCCTTTGTATAATCCTTTTTTATTCACTTCAGTTTCACGGTTTGTCTCTCCCTCGAGTGGGAGGGTGGGTCAGAGGTAGACAGATATGCTCTGCTGGGGTTACACACGCTGTGCCGCGGGGGCAGGAGAGCATGTGCATATGTTACGCAGAGCACAGCTTCACATCCAGCCGGTATGTCACCGAACTGCATGACTGTGGCAGCCTTGATGAATCATGGCATTTTAAGCTCTGCATGTGTCATCGACGTATGTGGGTTGAAATTGCATGGAAACATAGTAGTCCACTAGAAATATAAATAAGAGTAAAATACACCATCGGAATAACTGCAGCATTTCTTAGAGCAAGCAAATACTTGTGAAACTGGTACATTTTGAGCTTTTTGTTTTTAGAGCTAATGATTTTGTTTACTAGCTTAGACCATCTCAGCATTTTCTATTTATTTAAGTGTTTGAGGTTCAGTCATAAAATTTCACTCTGAGCTAGAGCTGTTTATAGAAGCTTAGCCAGTGTGTGTGTGTATATATTAAAAAGAAAGAGATAATGTATATATATTTAAAAAGATACTAAAATTTTTCTGATTCGTGCTGCTTTCTAAATAAGTAGATAGGTGGATCACCACACTTGAAGTGCCCATGTGAGTTTGTTTTTAGAAATTCAGGTTAAGTGAAGTGCTATTTATAATAGTAAATTTGAAAATGAAAATTGGATTTTGAATCAGATCTGGATTCCAGTCTGGGCTTTATTGCTTGGTCATTGTGCGGTCTTTTATTAGTATTATTATCTTTTTTTATTTAAAAATTTTTTTAAATGTTTGTTTACTTTTGAGAGAGAGAGAGAGAGAGAGAAAGAGCACGAACTGGGGAGGAGCAGAGAGAGAGGGAGACACAGAATCCGAAACAGGCTCCAGGCTCTGAGGTGTCAGCACAGAGCCCGACACGGGGCTCGAACTCACAAAAGGTGAGATCATGACCTGAGCCGAAGCTGGACGCTTAACTGACTGAGCCACCCAAACGCCCCTATTTTTTATTTAAAAAAAAAATTTTTTTTTAACATTTATTTATTTTTGAGACAGAGAGAGACAAAGCATGAACGGGGGAGGGTCAGAGAGAGGGAGACACAGAATGTGAAACAGGCTCCAGGCTCTGAGCTGTCAGCACAGAGCCCGACGCGGGGCTCGAACTCACAGACCGCGAGATCATGACCTGGGCCGAAGTCGGCCGCTTAACCGACTGAGCCACCCAGGTGCCCCGCCCCTATTTTTTAATCTTTATTTATTTATTTTGAGAGAGACAGAGTGGAGGGGGGGCAGAGAGGGAGGAAGAGAGAGAATCCCAAGGAGGCTCTGCATTGTCAGAGCAGCGCCCATCGCAGGTCTCTATCTCATGAACCATGAGACCATGATCTGAGCTGAAATCAAGAGTTGCATGTTTAACAGACTAAGTCACCCAGGAGCCCCAGTCATTGTGGCATCTTGAGAAAGTTTTCTCTGAACCTCAGTTCCTCAAATGTAAAACACAATAGTAGTAGCTGGCTTTTGGGGTTTTAGGGGGAGAGGAGCAAATAAGATGGTGATGCCAACATGCTTTATAATCTGTAAATAAGTGTACAGATTTAAAGCTGGGGTATCCTTACTGTCTACTCTATAGCCAGCAGATGGCCTGATCTAATGCCATCCTTCATCCATGAAGGTGACAATGTCAGTTTTGGTCTCTCAAACCATACAGATGTATTGAGCTCTTATGATGCGTGATGACTAATTCACATCAGCAGAACTTATGTATAGATTTATAACAGCTATGGTTTGTACAGTGATGCACTTTATACAGCACACAGGCATTCTATACATGAGCATTCTGTAGATGTTTGAAGTTTCTCTTTAAGCACCCAAATTTGTTTCATGTGAGCTTGTTTGATAAAAATCTTTCCCTATACCATTATTGTTCTTGTAATTACATTTTTCCCACAGAGAGCATTGAGCATAGTAGTAGCTTTTATTCACGATTCAGGATCATTTAGTTTGCTAAGGCATTCTGTTGGAACAGAGTCCTTTGGGCAGGGCTGGTGAGGGAGGGGCATGGTGCTCTTTGCCACGACTTTGAATAATCCCACGTCACTCAATTTTTTGAATTCTCTTTTTTTTCTTTAACATCTTATTTCTTTATTTTGAGAGAGAGAGCATGCGCAAGCGGGGAAGGGGCAGAGAGAGAAGGGGAGAGAGAATCCCAAGCAGGCTCCGTGCTGATAGCACAGAGCCTCACGCGGGGCTCGATCCCATGAACCGTGAGATCATGACCTTAGTGGAAACCAGGAGTCGCATGCCCAACCAACTGGGCCATCCAGGCGCCCCTGAATTACAATATCAACATTTTAATTCCTCCTCCTCTTTCAAATTGTTAGTTGTCTTTTTTTTTTCTTTTGGCTAGTATCATGTCCAATCCATTTTCCCCCCTAATTTCTGTTTATAATCTGTGGTTTGAAGGGAAAAAAATTAAAATCATCTTTAAGATTAAATAGACACTCGGGAAATACATGATAATGCATGAGCTTTGTGATTTCTTATTTTTTCTCAAAGATTGATTTTTGCTTACTTTGTTAGTTCCAAGTACCTGGAATGTCTCTGGACGAATTGTCTTGCCGCTACCATCATTTGCAGTCTGTTTATCAGTTTCGTCTAATAATTATCAATCATACTTATATAACTCGTTACCAACTATAAATTGCTCCCACATACATTGCCTTGCTTGATCTTCATATGACCATGGGAGATAGGCAGGACATACATTATTTTCAGACTTTACAATAAGAAAACTAAGGCATAGTTGGAGCTTACTCAGTGGTTTTAGCCAGGGGTGCCAGGTGTGTCTCCCAAGGAGGTTTATTCACCCGCATGTGCCTCGTGCTTGTACCTGGATAGCTCGGTTCTGTAGGTCTGGGGCAGGACTCAGGCATATATTATTTTGGAAAAAGATTCCAAACAATTCTAATGTGCCTAGCTTTCCCCGACCCTTTTATCCATCCTCCATGCCCCACCTCTGCTCCCATCGAGGACCACTGGGTTAAGTTTTTATGACCAGTAAGTGATTTACTAGGATGCTTTCATGTGCAGGTTACAGAAAAGCCAACAAACAGTGGCTTAAACCTATGATTTTTAATGGTTCAATAATCAACTGAAGTGTGGTCAGAATAGTGCCCTTCATCCATCCGACCCCCCAAGCCCCACAGTTACTTTACTTGGTAAAAGAAACTTCGCAGATAAGGTTAAATTAAGGATCTTGAGATGGGGAGGTTATCCTGGATTGTTTGGCCGGGCTCCCTGTAATCCCAAGAGTCCTTGTAAGAGGGAGCAAGGAGGTCAAGGGCAGAAGAAGGAGATGAGGCGACAGAAGCAGAGGTTGGAATGATGTGTTTTGAAAATGGAAGAAGGGACCACGAGCCAAGGAGTGCAGGTGGCCTCTAGAAACTGGAAGAGACAAGAAGACAGATTCTCCCTTGAAGCCTCCAGAAGGAATACAGCCCTGTCAACACTACGATTTTAGACCT
This sequence comes from Panthera uncia, assembly GCF_023721935.1. Classification (NCBI taxonomy): domain Eukaryota; kingdom Metazoa; phylum Chordata; class Mammalia; order Carnivora; family Felidae; genus Panthera; species Panthera uncia. The sequence continues at coordinate 80,071,332 of NW_026057578.1, read as the reverse complement.
CAGGACTGTCATTTGCATTGCTTTGAGCTACTAAGTCTATAGTAATTTGTTACAGCAGCAAAAGGAAACCAATACCACTGTGAGAAGTATAAAATGCAGATTCTTTTCTTTTTTAAGTTTATGTATTTTAAGAGAGACAGCACACATGGGGGAGGGGCAGAGAGAGGAGGACAGAGGATCTGAAGTGGACTCAGTGCTGAGAGCAGAGAGCCTGATGCAGGGCTCAAACTCATGAATCGTGAAATCATGACCTAAGCCGAAGTCAGACGCCTAACTGACTGAGTCACCCAGGGACCCCTAAAATGCAGATTCTTAAGCCTCTCTCACAGAGATAATATTTTAGCAGAGGTGGGTGGGGTCCAGGGATGTGGGGTTAAACTAGTCCCTAGGTGATTCACTGGCCTGTGGTCCTTGGATCTCACCTACAGAGTTATAAATATACCCATAAATCATTTATTATTTCCCTTGGAAGTTCAGAGGTGGGCATTCCTAGGTCAATTATTCTCTTTAAATTGTTTTTTTAATGTTTGTTTATTTTTGAGAGAGGGAGAGATAGGGCGTGAGCAGGGGAGGGGCAGAGAGAGAGGGAGACACAGAATCAGAAGCAGGCTCCAGGCCCTGAGCTGTCAGCACAGAGCCCGACACGGGGCTTGAACTCATGGGCCATGAGACCATGACCTGAGCCGAAGTCAAGCACTTAACTGACTGAGCCACCCAAGCGCCCTTTGGTTGTTCTCTTCAGCTCAGTGACGTCATCAAGAGCCCAGGCTCCACTTCAACCTCTACCCCACCACCCTCAGTGCGTTGAACTTTTGTCCTTAGCCTCCTTAAACTCTGTACACCGGAAGACACCGCATCCTCACACAGCCAGGAAGGGGAGAGAGAGCTCTCTCTGCAGGCCTGTGTGCCCCTCACTTTTTAGTCAGGGTGGTAAAATTCTTCCCCAGAGCTCCCAGCAGACTGACTTCCCCTTACAGCCCACTAGCCAAAACCGCATCACCTGCCCACCTCCAGTAACATGGGAGGCAGCGAGAATCCTTGAGTTCTCCTCCTCCTCGTACATCCCCTCAAACGACACTCCCCTCTTAACCTAGCTGTGACCTCTGTCCTCCAAAATGACCCTTTAGTGCCAGTTCTTCGTCCTTTTAAATCATCTCATGTCCCACCCTTCACTTTGAGAAATAAATGCATTGTCTTATTTAATCTTTGTGACACCATGGAGTTGATAATATTTCCCCTGTTTTTACAGTTAAGAATCAGAGATTGAGAAACACGCCCAGGGTTCATTGGTGGAAAGCTCCTAAGTGGCAGGTCTGTCTTAACTGTAAAGCTCAAGCCCTTAACCATTACACCCACTGGTTACACAACTGCTTCTCAGTTGTTTGATTTTGGTGGCACGTTCTCAAATGCTAGAGCTTTTGGCACACTTGAAGAGATTCAAAACACAAAGCAACACTCAGCAGATCAATCATTACAACACAATTACCATCATTGGAGGGTTTTGCGAGAGGAGAGGAGGACATGACCTGACTTTTGTTTTAAAAGGATCATTGGCCACTGTCTCGAGAATACACAGGCGACAAGACTATTGCAATAATTGCTTCCCCTCTTACTCAGGGTAAAAGCCAAAGTCGTTGCGTTGGCTTATTAAGGCCCTCCACAACCTGCCCCCTTCTCATACCTCCTCTCCTTCCACTCTCCCCTTCACTTCCTCCTCCACTCGCTCACCCGCCCCTCCTTTCCTTATTGACATGGAGCCCTCGGGCATGCTCCCCACTGCTAGTATTTTCTCTTCCCTCTGCTGGGAAAAATCTTGTGCTGGGCTTCAGTTCTTACCTCCTTCAGGTCTTTACTTCTTGTCATCTTCTCAGCAGGCTTTCTTAACCACCTCTTCAAAATCACCCGCCCACCCCCCCCAACACACACGCCCAGGCACACATTCCCCAGCTTTCCTTCCTGTTTTATTTTTCCGTATAGCACTTAATTTCTAACATGCCATATAATTTACTAATTTATTGTGTTTTCTCTTTCCTCTCACTAGCATGTAAGAGCCATGAGAACAGGGATTGTTGCGGGTTTTGTTTGTTGCCACATTCCCAAGTCCCAGAACCTAGGGCACAGTAGGCATTCAATAAATAGTTGTTGAATGAATACAATTTTTATGCGCAGCTCTGATTAGTTCTAAGGAGTAAATTCCTAGAAATGAAAAGACTACATTACAGCATATTGATATATATACATTTTTTAATTATTGCGTTTATTTATTTTGAGACAGAGAGACAGACAGACAGACAGGGTGTGAGTGGGGGAAGGGCAGAGAGAGAGGGAGACACAGAATCCAAAGCAGGCTCCAGGCTTTGAGCTGTCAACACAGAGCCTGACGCGGGGCTCGGACTCACAAACCGTGAGATCATGACCTGAGCTGAAGTTGGACACTTAACCAACTAAGCCACCCAGGTGCCCCTGGCATATGGATATTTTAAAAGGCTCTTCATACCCATGACCAAACCCTGTCTTCTCAAGGTTGAATCCAGTCACACTTTCATCAGTGGCTCTGGCATCCCAGCCCACTGTGCCCGCACATTGTAATCAGGGTTAACACATCTGTAGTCAGCTTGGGATGTGGCAATCATATTTCCTTTTAATTTATATTACTTTGATTAGATGAATTTGTATTTGGTTTTTTCATGCATTTCTTCTTTTGGTGACCATTAGCTTATATCCTTTGCTCATTTTTCTAATTTAGCGTCAGTGTTTTTCTAATGTAGTATTGGTGTTTTTCTTTCTTATTCTTTTTTAATGTTATTCATTTCTGAGAGAGCGTGAGTGGAGAAGGGGCGGGGGGGGGGGGGGGGACAAAAGATCTGAAGCAGACTCTGCGCTTACAGCAGCAAGCCCAGTGCTGGGCTGAAACCCGTGAAGCGTGAGATCATGACCTGAGCCGAAGTTGGATGCTCAACCTACTGAGCCACCCAGGTGCCCTCCCTCCCTTTTTTTTTTAAGTTTATTTATTTATTTTGAGAGAGAGAGAGCACACCAGAGAGCTTGAAAGAGCAAGGGAGGGGCAGAGAGAAAGGAAGAGGGGGCGGGGAGAATCTCAAGTAGGCTCCACGCTGTCAGCACAGAGCCCGATGCAGGGCTGTACAAAGGGCTCAATCCCACAAACCATGAGATTACAACCTGAGCCAAAATCAAGAGTCTGATGCCTAACCAACTGAGCCACCCAGGTGTCCCGAAATTGATGTTTTTCTAATTGATTCATAAGTACTTGTTTGGCTATCAGGTTACTAAGTCTTTGTTAACTGTGTTACAGATATTTTTCCTAGTTTGTCATTTTTCTTTTAATTTTGCTTATGGCGCTTCTTGGTATATAGTTTTGTAGTATAATCATTTTAACTCTATGTTTCTTCTTTTGCTTTGTGTTTGGAAAGGTCTTGTCTACCTTTCAGATCAATTGTTCATCTGTAATTTCTTTTAATGTTATAATGTCTTTATACTGTGGCGTGTTTCAAGTTTTTCTTTTCGTTTTTTAAGTTTATTTTGAGAGAGAGGAGAGAGAGAGAGGGAGAAAGCGTGAGCACGTTTAGGGGAGGGGCAAAGAGAGGGAGAGAGAGAATCCCAAGCAGTCTCCACGCTGTCACTGCAGAGCCCGATGCAGGGCTCGAACTCACGAACTGCGAGACCACGGCCTCAGCCAAAATGAGGAGTTGGACGCTCAACGAACTGAGCCCCCCAGGCGCCCCTCAAGTTTTTCAGTGCACATCCATTTGTATTTTTCTTTTGTCAGAATCCAACTCTATTATTACAGCTTTTTAACATCTTATATAAAATTTATTTTTCTTCATTTGTTGGTTATTATAAATAACTTTTAAGATTGTTCTGTCAAATTCAGGAATAGATGTAGAATTAACGTCCAAAAATAAAAGTCAGATGATGCCACTCTCTCACGGAAAATATTTTAATGATCCCTCATTGCCTTCGGAATATAAAGTCCAAACTCTTTAATGTGGCACCCAAGGCCTTCCTAGACATGCCCAGCTGAACTCCTTAGTCTTGTATGTAGCTACTTCTTGCTTGCAATTTAAACTTCGGATCTGTACCCATATCCACTGCTATTTCTCACCTCCCTGTCTCTGCTGCTAATGACCTTGACTAATCCCCATTTGTCTTAAAACCGACACCATGGCTTTCACACTGGCCAGGCTCTGTGGCCACGCATATGTGTCCATTGTCACTCTGTGTCTCTATCACCACATAACCCACTGCATCACATCGATGAGTTAGTTTTTCCCGTGAACTTGGTGGGAGCATCTCTTGTTCATTTTGTATTTTTAGTACCTCGTGTGCTACCAGTCGTGCAGCAGGTGGTGTAGATGGATTAGAGGGGGAATATTCAAGACTGGAAGTAGGGAGATGGATTGTTGCCGTAATCGAAATCAAAGATGATTAGGGTCTTGACTAGGGCAGTGATGGGAAAAATGGAGAGGAAGGGACATATTTGAAATGTATTTAAGAGGGAAAATTGGCAGGACTCTATGTCTGGTTAAATGCGAGGGAAAGAGAGAGGGAAGATACTTTGAATCTTAGATTTCCAACCTAGACACCAGGGGTACCTTGTTGGTAACTTAACCATTCTTAGGCATTCAAGAGGAGGTGCAGATTTAAGGAAAATACGATTAGGACAATTTCAGATGTGCTGTGACTTGGAGGTGCCTTTATGGTACCCAGTGGAGATGTCTAATAGGCAATGGGATAGAAATAGGCTAATTATATACTTTTATTGTTCAAACCAGGACCGTTTTGAGATTGAAACAGGGTGCTATTAGTAATTATGCCATGACAAGCATAAACTAGGAATGACCCTGACAAACTGGGATATATGGTCTCTCTCTCTATAAAGGTCAGATATGAAGCTCAAAGAGAAAGGTCTGGAATGTGGTTAATGGTTTGTGAATCATTAGCATATAGATGCCCTGAGAGTGGGTGAGGTTGCCTGGGGGGAGTTTATAGGATGAGAAGAGAAGAAGGAGCAAAAAGAAAACCATAGGGAATACAAACATTTGGATAGTGATTATCAGTGGGCAGAATGTTCTCAAAACACTCGTGTCTTCACATTTTCCTGAAGATTCTGATATCCTAACCAACCACCCCCATTCCCCACTCACCTCAATTACCCTCTATGGTCCCAAATTGCAACCGGAGGTGATTTTGGAAAAAAGTCAAGAACTATAGGTTTATAGGGAGGTCAGATGAAGGGGAGCCAGCAAAGGAAACTCTAAGTGTCCAGAGAGATAAGAACCAGCAGGCTATAGTTTAACCAAACTCACTGAAAGAGATGGTTGGAGGTGGTCAGTAATGTCAAATGCTACCGAGGCGCTCAGTAATGTGAGGAACTGGGAAGAGTGTCCATTGGCCTTGGTGCTTAGAGGGCACTGGGTGCTCTTTTCTAGGGGTGGTCAGTAGTGTCCTGCAGACGCCAGAGGAAGGAGGAGGGGCTAAAGCAGTGAAGGGTAGAGACAGGAGCAGCTACTGGTCTCCCTGCAGCACTGAAGCACAGAAAGATTACTTCTTGCTTTAAAACTGAAGACAGAGAGTGTTGGGTCCATAATTTATTGACTTCAGGAAGGAGCCAGTGGAGAGGGCAAGGCTGGGTGTAGACGAGAGGGAAGAAATAGCAGTTTGTAGTCATATTTAAGCTGTTTTCCTTGGACTGGTTTTCTCGTCAGGAATACCTGTGTTGTCCTAGAGTTGAATGCCACCAACCCATTCCAGTAGGAGTCACTTTGACTTTGAAAAACTTATCATTCAGATATCTTTTTATTTGGTTAGCCTGGGGTCTGGATTTTTCTCCCAATTTTTTACAAAAGACTCAAGATGGAAACCTTTGACTAGAATATAAATTCATCTCCCAGTTGCACTGATTTGCTGAAATGTCGCTAACAAAGTGTTAATAACCCATCAAGCTAGACTTATGGGTGGATATGATATATCCTTGTTGATAGATTTAGAAACACATATTGTAGATGAATCTATTCTTTTAGAACACATATGTGTGTGTTTATGCAGTACTGTATGTCTTAGAAGGAAAAGTGAGTTTTAAACTGAGAATTGATTTTTTTTTTCCCCATGAGAAGCTCCATTAAAAAAAAAAAACAAAAAAAAAAAACTTTAAGTTTCAGAATAGAAACTGTTCCGTTTTCTGATCTGCTACCTCATAGTAAGAAGTTAGTTGTAAGGTTAACTTCCTCGGAGAGAAGAAGGCAAGGACACCAGCAAATGGAAAAGAAAGGTTTAATTGCTCTGCAAAGGCCCAGACATGCTCTGAAAAGTAAAGATTTCAGGCTTAATGTGCACAGAACAAAAGGCCGTTGTGAACTGTGTACAAGAGTTGGTGAGAGTTTGTATTCTGCCCCTTTTTTCTGTGGGAGTTATTTCCTGTTGTTGACTAGAGTTCTTTATTTAGAACCACCTAGCTTCAGAATGCCTGCTAGCACGCAGAAAAGTGTGTATTTAAAACATAGGCTTATTTCAAGACAATCTCTGAAAAAAGTCACATTACCCATGCACTGAGACAACATCATGTCCCCAAAGGTCAGGAGAGCATGTGGGCTTTATTTCTATGCCTATGTGGAGAGACATAAAATAAGAAAGAATCAAAATGCATTTGGTATAGCAGCCAGTGGTCACCTCAACACCAAGTGAGAGATATTTATTTCATGGGGAAAGTGTGTTTCCGTTGTTTTAGAATGCACAGACACATACGTGCACACGATTTCACTTTTTAGTGCTAAATGCATTATTTGGCATATTAATCAAGTAACAAGCCTTCCTATTTTGTGAGGAAACTTTGATCTTTTCTAGCATGATAGAAGTTAGCCTGTTGGGTGAGAAATACATGGACTTTATCCCAGTTATTCTCTTACAGTTGACCTGTCAGCTGGGCTTCCTGTTAAGAACTTTAGGTTACTGTAGAGTCATCATTGGATTTTACAGTCTGTTATTAGGAGAGAGAGAAGGATAATATATCAAAATGAGTGTAAGGAATAAGTTATTACTGAAATAATGGGGAATGAATAAATACATTAAATATAAATACTGCTCAATGCTTTATTAATAGAGATTAAGAAATTGTGGGAGAAAAACTTCTGAAGTTCTACTTCATGGGGACCATAAGGAAGAAAGAAAATAAGGTGTATTTTTTTAACCTGATGAAATCTAAATCAATAAATTCACACTGTGTATTCCAGCATACTTACTTGGCTTTTCATGTTTGTAAAAAAGAAATTAAACATTATAGATAAAAGAGAAGCCACCTGTGTGTCTCTCCCTGATTCCATTTCCCTCCTCTGTTTACCAGAGGTAACCACTTTCCTAAACGTTTTTTTATCTCTAATGTTTTTATTCTGTAATTGCATGCCTATGTATTTGTAAACAATGTATAGCCATATTTTACATGTGTTAAAAGATTTTATATAGTGAGATTATACTGTACATGTTTAACAGCTTGCTTTGTTTTACTCAGCATTATGTTTTTTTTTAAGATTTAGCCACGTTGATATAGGTACCTTTAGTACTTCTTAACCACTATAGTTTTCAAGTGTATCAGTTTACTCTTACCTTGGTGAACATTAAGGTTGTTTCCAATTTTTAGCTGTTATAAGCAAAGCAGCTACAAATACTCTTCTATGTTTTCATGGGGGATAAAAACAAGAGTTTCTCTAAGATTCTAGATTCAGCTCTTCTCATCCAGAATTCCTCCAGAGAATTAAGCCCCAGTACCCTAAGACATCCATTATATGTAATGAATTAACTTCCTTCCTGTAAATCTAGAATGATTCCTGTGTTTGGGCTGGAGTTAGGGACTGACACCTGCCCCTGAGAGCGATCGTGTGAATCCCTTTCTAATTCTTGAGTTCATTTGGGAGGCTTCAAATCAGCCGTGATGGGGCTATTTACACCACAGAAATCAGTACATGCTACAGATAAAGGCTTCTTTCCGCATCGACCCAGCCAGTTGGTGAACATTTACCAACACACGACTGGTTTTTAACTTTATACCATCCATGGGAGAACTGAGGAAATAGGCACTTGAATCATTTTCTGTAGGGCTTATTTTTTTCATGGCACCCCAGTAAGAGAGGCTGCATGTCTGTGGGTAGAGTGGATGCATCTCCAACTTTACTAGTTCATCTCAGATTATCTCCAAAACAGTCAATCTGATAGCTGTGAACTATCTTTTTGTAATTTGCATTTTTCTTATTACCGGTGAGATTGAGTTATCTTTTCACATGTTTGTTGGACATTTAAGTTTCTTTCCTCTTTAACCCACTTTTCTGTTGGGTTTTAGGACTTCTAAAAACTTGATTCAGAAAAGCTCTTTATTCTGGATACTAATCGTTTGTTGATTATATGAATCACATATGTCATTCCACAGCCTTTAGCTTCCCTTTATTTTGTTTGTAGTGTATTTTGTTTAATAGGTGTTTAAGTTTAATGTAATCACATTATTGATCTTTTTCTTTACGGTTTCTGCACTGGGTGTCTAGTTTCTGAGTAGTCAGAATCTCGGCAGGAAACAATTTCATTCAAATGATACAACTTACGAGACTTATTAAAGGGACTTTTTACAGAGATGTGACAAAAGTTGAGGCATGGAAGACCAACAACAGTAGGAAGCTGTTCCTGTCCTTAGATCTGAGAGAAGGGGAGGAAATGGTATTGCTTGTATTCGGCAGAGTTGATATCCTGGAGAAGGGGGCCACCGCAGAAGCTGTGGGTGTGGAGGGATGGATACTGCCATGACAGGGGTTCAAAGCAGGAAGGGTCACGAAAGAAACACCCAAGCCTCTTTCCCCTCTGACCCACTGGCCTCCTTCTGGTGCCTTGCTTTTGCTGAATCCAGCTGGCAGCTAGTTGGCGAAAGAGCTTAGTCCCGAGGGGGTCAACATTTCAAGGCACAGAGCAAAGCAAAAGCAAGTGAGTCTGAATCTTAGCAATCAGACCATAATCTCACATTCTTTATCCTGAGGCCATAAACATATTCTCCTATATTCTCTCCTTAAAAGTTTTATTTATTGGGGCGCCTGGGTAGCTCAGTCAGTTAAGTGTCTGACTCCTGATTTCAGCTCAGGTCATGGTCATGAGTTCGAGCCCCATGTGGGGCTCAGCACTGGCAATGCAGAGCCTGCTTGGGATTCTCTCTCTGCCCCTCCCCACTCGTGTTGTCTCTGTCTCTCTCAAAATAAATAAATAAAGACTTTAAAAAAGTTTATTTAAAAAAGTTTTATTTATTTTTAAAAAAGTTTTATTTATTTTTAAAAAATGTTTATTTTGAGAGAGAGAGAGAGAGCGAGCGAGCGCACAAATGGGGTAGGGGCAGAGAGAGAAGGAGAGAGAAAAATCCCAAGCAGGCTCGCATGCTGTCACTGTGAAGCCCGATGTGGGGCTTGATCTCACGAACCATGAGAATGTGACCTGAGCCAAAATCAAGAGTCAGATGCTTAACCGACTGAGCCACCCAGACGCCCCTCTCCTTAAAAGTTTTAAAGTTTTGTTTTACGTATTTAGATTTAGTCCACCAGAATATATGTTTTGGAAAGATATTAGGTACTTAATTTTATTTTCCATGCAGTTAATCAAGTGGCCCTTAGCCATTTATTGAATAATCTGCTCTTTCCCCCTGATCTGTAATATCAGACCTGTCATATTATACACTTTCTTATATGCGTGGGTCTATTTCTGCACTTGTCAATTCTGTTCTGTTGATCTATTTATCTATCCCTATGACACAGCACTCTCTTAATTACTAGTAATTTATAATAAGCCTCGGTATCTGACAGGACGCATCCCCCATTTTGTTCTTTAAACTTACTACAGCTATCTTTTGCTCTTTGCTATTCCAGATGATTTCTGGATTTGCTTACCAAGTTCCATGAAAAGAAAAGGGGTATTTAAATTGGAATTGCATATAATTTATTGATGAGTTGAGGGGAGAGAGAAGTGATATTTATAAAGTATTAAGTATTCTTGTTCATAAGTGGTATAGTTCCCCATTAATTCTGTTCTTTTCATCTGATGAACTTTTGGAAAGATTTCTGTTTTCTCACTTTTCATTTTTGGCCGGATGTGAAAATAGTAAATCCGAAGTCTTTATAGCTGTTATTTTTTTTTATCACAAAAACTAGAAGTATGATGTTTAACGGTTCTAAAGTGGTAACAAATGAGAATGGATTGAAAATGAACATCTGATGCATTACAATTTTTGTCAACCTTTTTGTAATTTGGGTCTTAATTCCTAAAATGAAGTTAAAAGGAAATATAAATGGTGCTGAAATTACCAGTATTATTCCCACAAAAGCTAGTGCTAGGATGGACTGTGCTGCCGTGTGTAATGAGGCCAAATGAATAATTAGTGAAAGTCAGGGAATCTGGCACTTTTTAAGTGAGTTTTTTTATTTGATGTAATCCTTTCACATTTATGTTTTCTCTTAAGAGAATCATTTTTAGGAATGATTAGATATATGTATTGTTTGAGCAAACTCAAGTTCGTAGCGTGTAATTTGTAACAGAACAGAACAGCAATGGGCGTCTATACTATAGATGATATTCTCTCATTCTCCTTTCTAAATTTGGTGTCACACAGATTCAACTTCTGTTTTTAAAAAGGGAAGTTACATATAGCTCATTCACACTATTATTTTCCCCTTAAAAGCCAGTTTCTCTGATAATTGTCCATTTAAGGAGTTTCATATAACTCAAACAAGACTTCTCTGAGAAAACAGTTTTGAAACAAATGTTACTTAGCAAGATTAAATTTTTGGTTCAATATTTAAAGCATGTTTAGCAAAACAATTGACTGGTGACACCAGGGTATCTAATGTGTTAGTGTTTAGCTGGGATGCTTGCTTTATGTCTTCCTACTTCGACTTCACTCTGTGTGTTTCTGAAATTTTAAATTAAAAAACCTTGTAACTTAAAAATACAACCTTTTTTCAATTTAAAGCAAGGGACCGGTATGATTGGACAGTTTGATAATTTTGAAAAAGTCTTACTGTTTATTCTGGCAACAGAATAAACTTAAAAAAAAAACTTTAATAAACTTAATAAAAACTTCTACATTGGTGACTAAAAGAAAAGATAAAGTCTACACCATTTTACCCAGGTGTTGCCTCTTCCAGAAAATCCAATAAAAAAAATGCAAAGGTCAAACAAGTGGATTCATTTTTAGTTGTTATACTATGTTTCCATTGAAGCTGGGTTCTCTGTCAACATGTTTCTTTTCTAATGATGCCTCATAGCCTGAACTTGGAGGCATTTCCTGGGCATCTCTACACATTAAAGCTTGGAAATTTTTTAACTTCTCAGGGTAGAATTTTCATAGCTGGGACTTCAAAAATGGATTAAGTATATTATTTACATTCCCCAAATTACCATCATTTTCCTAAGTGACTTCTTTATTCATAGGTGATTTAAAGGTACACAATCCTAGATAGTTTCTACAATAGATATGAGACCATGTATATAGCAGAAAAGAGAATTTAGTCTAGCCAGTCATATAAATGCTTGGTTTTGAAACATAAAAGATGGCCAGCATTAGAGTAATACTGTTAAAACCAATTACTTTTGCTGTCATCGTCTTACCAAGTTTTCCTGGAAGTTAATATTGGTTGATGATGTTCATAACATATTTGGTTATTGGCATATTTTTTTTATATTCCATGACCAAGAGGGCAGGAAGGTGCCAGTGAGAAGTGGTCATTTGAACCATCCAGGTAATCACTGGAAAATTTGCATAGGCAAGTCTTTTCCCCCCCATAATTATCAAATGCTGCTGTGGTTTTAAATACCATTTGACCAAGACTTTTATTTCTTAAAGTAAGTAGGAAGAGAAAACCTTTGTAAAGAATACAGAATGGTGGAATTTCAGCAGTAATTTATCTGCGAGGTTACTTCCCCAGTCGTGAGACTGTATAGATTAATAGTACTTTGTGAGTGCCCATTAGTCCTTTTAGCTATGTTAAACCCAAATGCATATTTTAGAATTGCTGAAAAGCAGTTACAAGGACAATATTATATTGCTCACAGCAGGAAAGATTAACCCCTTGACTTTATGAAACTGGGTATAAACACTTCAGCATTCCTTAAATTATTCATTCAGTGAAAACTTAACAAATATCTGCCGTGTCAGGTTCTAGACAAAGCAGTAAACATGAGTGAGGGGACTGAATGGTGTGATGAGTTTTCTTTCTTTTCTGTTGTGTTGTTTATGGGGTATTACTTTTGTGGGCTAAAAGGGGATGCTAACAAAGCTGACAAGCAGGGTTGGGGTTCTTTGGGTAAGACGTAGAATTGTTGTTATTTTATGACTCTAGTATAGGGTCGAAGCAAAGTGGTGTCCAGCTCCTGGCACAGCACTACCCTCCTGGTGATCTCTGCACGTCGACTCTGTACTTCCTGCCTATAACCCAGTCTCCCTCCTTGAGCACTTCATACTCTTCTCAAGACACTCAGCTTGCGTCTTTCCTGGCTTCCACAATTTCAGTGAATGTTAGGAATCACAGCCTCCAGACCTTCTTTGTCCCTGGGAGTCAGCTTGATAAAGGCTGACTTAATTGGCTGGTTCATCTCCAAGCCTCTGTTTACTCCTCTGTAAGACGTGGGAAGGAGGACCTGTCCTGCCTGTGGCACAGGGAAGGTGTTTTGAAGAGCGGACAAGTAAATCCGTATGAAAATGCCTTATAAACCATCCTGCTTCTATCCAAACGTTGGGGTTGGGGGCGGGGTGACTTGAACCATAACGGGTAACAAATCCAGGAGAATGTGGATAGATTGCTCAAATCTGTCTTCTAGATAGGAAAATGATTCCAAGAACATATTCTGTTGAATGGAGTATATTATCATTATTTGTACTTCTCCTTTCTTTTGGAAATTTGTGAATGTGAAGTTGGTTTTATATTCTTCCAGTTTGAGCAGGTTATCTCATTTGAGTCTAAAACTCCCCTATGGGGGTAGTCTACATTGTAATCACTTTTTTATAGTCTCCTAGCTCTGGGAAGGGGCTACAGAAATCGTTGACCCTGAGCACCTCCTTTTGAAGGGTGTGAAAGCAGGCCCCATGATGCTAAGCGTCTGATTTAGCCTCACGGCTGGCTGTGGCTGAGGAACTAGACCCCAGATCTCCCGACCAACAAACAACCTGTGCTGTTTTCCCTGGAACTGGGGCTGACCCTAAACCTGTGACATGGGAGATTAAGACACTAAAGAGTCAGTCATAATTAAGTGATTTATTTGTACAAGATCTTCAAACTCCTACTCCGGGACTCATCGTCCCCCTCAGACTGGTTCCCGAGGACAGGGAAGGTCTGGAGGCTGTGCGGTCTCAAACATTCATTGACGCTTTCTGTGGGTGCCAGTGATGCTGAGTGTCTTGAGAAGAGTATGAAGTGCTCAAGAAGGGAGAATGGTTTATAGACAGGAAGTACAGAGTCGACACGGAGAGGCCCTCGAGAGGGTAGTGCTGTGTGGGGAACAGAGGACAATAAGAGATGCTTATGAGAAGCCACCACCAGTCCTAGTGGAGCAGCATCTAGCAGGAAGGAAACAGAGTTGTTACCAGTAGTTTCCACCTGAGGAGAGGGTGAGAGCTGTAGTCTCTTAAGAAGGGCTGCTCCAAATTGGGCCTCGCAGTTTATCAGAAGGTTTTTTTTTAAGTTTATTTGTTTATTTTGAGAGAGAGAGAGAGAGAGACACAGAGAGAACAGGCAGGGGAGGAGCAGAGATAGAGGGAGAGAGAGAATCCCAAGCAGGCTTCTCCCTGTCAGCATAGAGCCTGGTGCAGGGCTCGAACCCATGGATTGTGAGATCGTGACCTGAGATGAAGATTGGAATGCTCAGCTCAACCAACTCATCCACCCAGGCATCCCTATCTGACGATTTTAGTGGAAAATAGTGGCAAATGAAATAAGAAGGAAAGTAATGCCCAGCAGAAGCCATTTTTTTTCCTAGCAATGGTGAGAAGGGACTAATGAACAATGCTAGGGGAAAAAAAGGTTTTAAAAGCATTTTCTTCAAATATTATCATTAAGATATTTTAAATATTTAAATATTGCCAGATTTTTTAAAAGGGAAGAAGGCATATCTCTAACAGAAGAATAACCTTCTCTCAGAACATAAGGGGCTGTCAATGCAGAGCAGTCCCATAATAATTAAGGAAGCTTTGCAAAAGCAGCCCTTCACTGGAGTTGAAGATCTGCTTGTGCGAATGAACCATGACTTCAGGGAGAAACGGGGGAAAAGACCTGACAAAAGTAGGTGGAGGAAGAGGTGGAGGGGGAGTCTGCAGAAGTGGATGTGTTAACATGTTCCATTGGCACAGTGACCTTTTAAATCGCTAGTGGCTGCAAAGTACTGAACCTGTCTGTGCCACCTTCTCTAGAGTGTTGAGGTTTCCAAATCCTTCTGTCCCGTATGACTCCTTGGTTATCAATGAGGTGATGTGACTCCCAGAAGTTTATTTTAAAGTTAACAGTTTTCAGGGGTGCCTGGGTGGCTCAGTCGGTTAAGCATCCGACTTCGGCTCAGGTCATGATCTAACGGTTCGTGAGTTCGAGCCCCGCATCAGGCTCTGTGCTGACTGCTCAGAGCCTGGAGCCTGCTTCCGATTCTGTGTCTCCCTCTCTCTCTGCCCCTCCCCCGTTCATGCTCTGTCTCTCTCTGTCTCAAAAATAAATAAAACATTAAAAAAAATTTTTTTAAGTTAACAGTTTTCAGTCGTCAGTGAATGAGAAGTCCAGGTTCAGGAAGGATGTCTATATTTTCCATAAAGAGATTATTTAGCCTAGCTGGCCGCATACAATATGTTTCAATAACTGAAATGTTTATTTTCTTTTTTTTTCCCGAAGACCAATAGTTTCAAGGTGTATACGTGGATGATTATTACTAGTATTTCAAGTGGAACCGGAAAGATAAAATGTAATAAGGGAGAAAGAAAAATTAAAGTGTAAAACTGTTTTAAAGTCTTTGTTTCTCAGTTTATATAACCAGCTTGTCCTGGTGTCATTTCTTGGGTGCATGCTAATTAAGTGCTAAAAGTGGCCTTCAGTCAGTGAAGTCGTCTCGTAGTTTGCAAGATGTGAAGGTACAGAAACTTTCAAAGAGAAGCAGTGAAGTGCGAACTAGTAGCCAGAACTACAAAGCCGTGTTGAGAAGTAGCTCTCTGAAACTAAACCAGTGAGTATTTTTATAATTTACCATTACAGTTCTGTACTTACAAAAGCAATGTTTGTTTTCTCCCTAAACAGATATGTTCCTGATAGTTAAATGCGGATGACTGGCCTAATTTCTTAAATGTGAAAGCGAGAAGGAGAAACTCTAAACTCTAAATCCTGAGGGTAGGATTATTTTAAATGGGCTTGTTAATGTCCCAAAGAGTGGGAGTGAAAACCACACTTACATGTTCACTAAACATTTCTTGTTCATGTGCTGGGAATAAGCAATGATTTTTTAAAAAGCGTGCCGTTGCATACTGAAGGGAGTTGACTTCAAAAGCTCAGGGAGAGCCTTTCCTTATCTTGGTGGAATTGGGTTCCTAGGGCCAGGCAGGGATTGCTGTGCTGGCTTGCGGGGGCTCGGGCTGGGGGAGGGGTGGTTAACCACCTTGTGTCTGACCACATCGGCAGCTGTTGAAGCTGCCACTTCACGATTTGACAAAAGATACCAGACTCTAAAAGGGGGGGAAGTGGAACTCCTACTATATAACGTGCACACTGTTAAGATGTTACTACCTTCCAAGGTGTGGAAAGGCGAAAACCTTTTCACTTGAAAACTCAAGTTGCTCTCCTAAGAATGCAAACCTTTCCTGAATTACATGCCTTAGCAGAATCACGGGCCCACTCTGTCTGGAGACACAAAGATTGTCACTTAGATCTTAGTTCTTTTTACAGGAACACTGCATTTGGTAATCCGTTTGCTAGAAAATATTCAAGTGTCACAAAAATTCTGCAGGTCTAACTTGCTGCTAACTTCAGTTCATGGATAAACGGTTTAAATTCATTTTAAATTCAACAGAGCCTTTGGCCTCTGCCACAAAGATATCACAGGAAGAGATTATTGCAGCTTCTGTTTCAATGGCTTTTCCTTAAAAGTGAGCGCTGAAAGTATAAGGGAGTGGGTGGTTGGGAAACTGTTAGAAGTTAGTGTTGTCTCTAAAAGGCAGAACTCTGGAAATGAAAAATATCTTGGCTTCGCAGCAAAATGTTTGAATGCTGTGCCGCCCAGGCACAGACTGAGCAGGACCTACAGAGGGCCCCGCACAGTACTTCCATGATGTGTCATTTGGAGCGCCATTATAATGAGACTTTCTAAAGACAGCCACAAATAATTAGCTTTTGGCATTGGTTATACTTAAAGAAAAAATCTATAAGATTTTAACTATACTGAGGGTCAAGTAAAATCCTTTTTTATTCTCCTTAAAGATAACACAAGAAACACTGCCTCCTCTACCAACAGCTTAAACCAAGTTTAATTTCAGTAAGCTCATCAATTTGATTGATAACAAATCATTGCAGAACAGTTCGAATAGGTCTAAACTTGTCTTGATGTTAACGACTTATAATCACCTTTATGTTAGGTCTTAAAGCTTTATTATTCTTAAATATAACTAGTAGAGCGGACCGTTAAACGCCAGCTATCTGAGTTGATACTGATTGGGGTGGCAGCCAGAATTTTAAGATGCTTCAATTACTTTTTGTAACATCTTTACACTGAACGCGCATTTAACTTTTAAAATAATCATTAATTTTCCGGGGGAGCTCTTTTCCTGGTGTTTTAAATTCGCACCACTTAGGCACACACACAGCTCTCCCAGTTAGTATAAATTTCTCTGCTAAATGAAAGTAGTTCAAAGCAGAAGCTTTCCTAAGGAGAGGGAAAAGGTTATCCACATGAAACTTCTGGGCGGAGGACCGGGGGCCTCCGACCCCGCTGCGTCTCCAAGCCTGGCTTCCCTACCTGCGTGGGCTCTGCCAGCGCGGGCGGCCGGCTGCCGGCTCTGCACCGCTGCGCAGCCGGCCACGAAGGATGCAACTCGGTTCCGTCCTACTCCGAAAGTACTGTTGACTTGGTGACCCATTTCGAGGTGTTGGGCCGAGACTGTCGCACGCAAGGGGCATTTTCTGCCCCCGGCTCCAGCTGGAGCCCCCGTCCTGCCATTCGGACATCTCTGCAGGCCACTCGTGCGTCCGGAGACCTGGCCGTCTGGGAGTGTCCCAGCTGCAGACGCTGCCGCCCCCCGCCCTCCAGGGACGCCTATCTCGAAAGCCGCGCAGGCAGCGTGGACGCCGTGCCTCGGGGTCGAATTTTTGCCCCTCACCTCCTATCCCCCCCTCCCCCGCGGGACCCTGCCCGCCCTGCTGACCGGCCCCAAGTTGCCGAATAGCTCAGATGCTTGTCATATTTGCGGTCGCGCGACTCAGCGGGCTGTGCGCGCGCTGCACTCGCCGCCGCCTTTGTCACTAGCCGCTCGGTCATTTGCATGAGTATTTTCTGGAGTGGGAGGGGATTATTGGTGGTTAGTTGTGGTCCCTTGGCCGGAGTGTCTCTTTTCGTCTCGCCTTCTCTTTAAGCCTTTCCTTGAGAGAAAATAAAGGGCGCGCCGGCCGGGGAGGGAGCCGTGGGCGGTGCTGCCACCCGACGTCTCCCGTGCTCTGCCTGCCCCTTCCTGCTCCTGCAGCGGCCGGGGCCCGGCTCGGCATTTATCTCGCCTCCCGGGACCGCCGGGGGAGGGGGGCGGGGCCGGGAGAGGGGCGGGGCCGGGAGAGGGGCGGGGCCTGCGGAGCCAGGGGCCCGGAGCTCGCGGGAGGCTCGCTGGCCGCACGTCACTCCTGCACGGCGAGTGCTGGAGCACGAGCTGCCGCTCCCTCGGTCAGGGCGCCCCCTCCGCCCGCCTCCCGCTTCCTCCTCCGCTGCCTGCCTGCCGCCGCCGCCGCCGCCGCCGCCGCCGCCGCCGCCGCCGCCGCCTCCACCATTGTATAATGCTCCGAGCGCGCCGGCAGAGGACTGCGGAGTCTTAGCTTCGGTCTCGTCTCCTGCCCGCTCCCCGGCGCCACCCTCGGGCCCCCGGAGCGGGGACTCCGCATGGAGAGAGAGTAGCTTGAGGAGTGGGCAGAAACCCCTCCTGATGCGTTAGTTCCCAGGTGGAGCTGCATGTGGTAAGTTCTCCCGGAGCCAGGCTGGAGGGGATCCTCGGATGCGCCGGGCTCCCGGCGATGGGTGGGGGGCAGCGTTGGGACCCGGCCAGGGCCGGGAGAGCCCGGAGGGCGGAGGAGGGGCCCGAGCGGCCGCGGGGGTCGCGGGCGCCTCGGCGAGAGGGACCTGGCCTGGAGCAGGTACCCGGACAAGCGTTCCCTCCCACTGCTTCCCGGCCCCGCGCCCTTAGACCCTCGGGCCGAGGGCCGGGGACCCCCCGGCGTACCCGGGCAGATCTGCTGGGGGAAGGGCAGGGGACGGGCAGTCACGGACCCAGGTCAGGAGGGGGTCGGGAGCTAACCGGAGCCCAGCAGTGGGGCGAAGGGAGCTTGGAGCTGTCGCTTCTACAGCTGGGATGTGTGTGCGTGTTGTGGCCGTTGTGTTGTTGTGAACGTACGAGACTTTTTTTTTTTTAAGGTTCGGATTGCTGGAGCGAAGGCTGCTTCACTTTTGGGTTCCGTGACCGGGTCTGCATCCAACTTGCTATAGTGTGTTTCTGTGAGTTTCTCTTGTGTTTTTAGCTTGAAATCCTCCCTCTCTTCCCTGCTTTCGCCTGTGACAAGTGAGCTGATTTTGAATATGTGTGTGTATTCAACTTAACGTCTCACTGGCTTTTAAGTTAGAGATCTACAAGTCATCTTGGTGGTAACCGCCTCTGACTGAAAGGGAGGGGGCTGCGGGGAGCCAGCTGGCCCTGGCCCTGGACTTTGTACCATTAAGACAGAGGGTGCCGTCCGAGGGCCACTGCATCTAAAGAAAATCATAAATTGTTCTTATTTGTATTCTTGGCGGTCAATCATCCTGCCTTTAGCAGAAGTAGGAGTAATAGATTGAGAAGGGAGTAGGGTTTGGGGTTTAGTCTAAATTTCACAAAAAGATTAGGTATAGTTTGTCTTAGAGTAACTTTTTGCTTTCAAACCGGGTAGTTTCAGGATGTTTGGGGTGGCAGAAAGTAAGTTTTTACAGGCACTGAATAGGGAAGGGCAAATCAGCAGGGTGAGACATACAGCCTCAGACTGTAGCAGTTTTTATTTGAATCGAATTGGGCAGCCTCAGTCTTAAGGAAGATAGTAGATGTTTTCAAGCTTTGTTCATGAAATATGCTTTTTGATTTCCCAATATCTGTTAAGAAATGGCCATAATGTGTGTAAAGAACCTGGAAGTTGTAGTAGCCAATAGGATCCTCGAGGCCTTAAGTGTTCAAAGTAGCGTTCTGTAATTAGGGACTGGCCTCTGACAAGATTGAAGTGGGCTCTTGGCTCCACTCAACCCCTGGAGGGCAGTCCACCTGAGAGTCTCTTCATTGTTGTGCTGAGGGGGGTGAAGGGGATAGTTGCTCAGCTAACCAGAAGGCACGGCTCACTCCAAGAGCTCCTCCCATTGCTCCCACTTTTTATAGCAGTCTATTCTGATTTGAGTGAGCTAGAGTGTGCTGTGAGGATGAAAATACCCATCCGAAGACCCAGCTTCTGGCATGAGCAGGAATAGCTTGTTCACGGATCTCTGCTTTCCTATAAATTTCATCTGTTTCTTTGTGGAAAGAAAAAAAAAAGATGAATGTTAGAAAGTTTTCTTTTAGCTTCATTGATTTACTTAGAGGGGTAATGATTATATGCTAATGTAAAGTTATTTATGTTGTTCCTCAAGTTTGGAATCCTTGAAAATAATTTTTACTTTTTTCCTCTCCTCCTAATTGAAACGTACATAACCGTGTTGCTGTCAGATGAGAAATCTTAGGAAATGGATTTGAGAGCCTTTTTTTTTTTCTTTTCTTTTTTGACACTCAGTGTGTTCCTTGCTTTATCACAATGGGCAGGTGAGAGGACTCACATTTTATAACACCGGCCAAGTATACAACAAGATGTCCTAAGGAACAGTTTTATTGTCAGGCAAGTGTCACAGCTTCTTAGGTAACAGCTGCTCAGGTTTGTTTCCCTTTAAGAACTAAGAGAAGGATATTAATTGAGATTTTGAAATCCTTTAGACTCCTGTTTGCTGAATTGTCCCCCTTGAAAGCTTTTTCAGTGAGAGGGTGAAATATGAATTTTACCCAGTTGTCATGCACTGAATTATCAATAATGAGCATAGAAAATAATAAAAATCTTGATATTTTAAAACTCACTCAAATTTGTATAGCAACTGATAGCTTTTGGCATCCACTATTTTACATAACACTCTAATGGCAGAATAAAAGTACAACACTACTTGAGAAAGACACATACACAAAACATAAAAAAAAAGGTGTGGAGGAGGTAAAAAATACAGACAAATGCATACAGTGGTCTTTTTTTTTTTTTTTTTGTCAAAGTAGCATACTACAGATTATCAGTATGAAGTTTTACTACAAGGCTACCCTCCGTCAAAATATTTTACACTTTATTTTTTTTAATGTTTATTTATTTTTGAGACAGAGTGAGGTGTGTGAATGGGGGAGGGGCAGAGAGAGAGGGAGACAGAATCTGAAGCAGGTTTCAGGCTCTGAGCTGTCAGCACCAAGCCCCATGTGGGGCTTGAACCCATGAACCGTGAGATCATGACCCGAGCCAAAGTCGGACGCTTAACCCACTGAGCTACCCAGGTGCCTCGATATTTTACTTTAATTAACTAAGAAAGGTAAAAGCTACAACAGAAACTTTCTGAGTTTGTTTTTTGCTGTGGTTCCTCATTAACACCTATAGTAAAAGCATGGTGTTTTATTTTACATTTAATTTCTGTCAGAAAAATGAAGACCACTTTGTCAATATTCGATGTGGATTAAATACATGCAGAGGTAAATATGGCATTGAGGAGTGTGAACCTCAGTTCACTTTTAGAATTTTTTAAAAACTTTGTTGCTACAGAAATTTCATACTTACTGTTAAGATCTATCCTATAGGAGATGGTTCTGGTTGCAGTAGTTTCTTGGCAAAGGACAGAAAGAGAAAGAGAGAGGTATCTCTGATCACCGAGTCCAAAGATCACACGTATGCCAAAGGCACCACAGAGGGCAGGCTTCCAGTTTTAAGTGAAAAATGGCTTCGCAGTAAAGGTAACGCCTACCTTCATAGGTCTTCCCGTGAATTAATACTGGCCAGCAGAACATGAAAATCTAAGATTTGGCCACTGCATATGCATAAATCATAATTTTCCACCTGCTGCTTCTATGTATTACTTCAACAAATGATAGAAACCCGTAAGCTGGGACTCCTGCTTAAAAAGTATGTGGGTTTTCAACTTAGTTTTAATATTCTTGAAGGAAACAGCTACTAACCAAAGCTGGCGTGTCTTTTAAAACAATTATTGTCTCCAATGGCCAGTGCCATTGGTATGAAAAGCAAACTTCTGCCCTCTGTGCAGATGCTGGGAAACCCTGTGAACAGAACTGTCCCCTGGAGCGCCCATCACTCATTGTGTGGAGCAGTGTCTTTCGCCATGAGCTGTGTGGCAGTTCATTCTTTGTATGAATCTGTGAATGGCATATGTCAGGCCAATAAGACGACATTCCTATTCTGGGTAATAAATAGATGCCTTGTGGGTTGTTTTTTTTTTTTTTCTTTTTTCTTTTTTTTCTTTTTTCTCAAAGATCATGAGACAAAACATGCTTGGCTGTTTAAAAATTTTCATCGAAATACAAATAAAAATTTCAAAATAAAAACCTCACAGTATCTTTGAAAACGTATGACTTTTAATAGAACAAAACAAATACTTATCATTTAAACTAAGCACTTCATATAGACAATGCAAACTCCCTTTTGGAAATTCTGCTCCCTTTGTGGTCTGATGGCTCCAAAAGCTGGAAAGCCTCATTTGTCTCCTCTCAAGGTCTTCTGTCCCTCATCTGAACTTAATTAGAAATACCTGCCAGGATTCACTGACACAAACAACCACAATTTGATTTATCTATTTTAGAAACCCGGGACCACGTAAGCTGTATTCCATGCCCAGGGCTGCTCTCAGCTCAGACCGGAGTCAGCTCCAGCTGGCCTGTGTGGCCCCTCCTTACACTTGCACGCTGTGTGTGGAGCGCTGGCCCTGGCCATGAGCAGGGACGGCAGGACGAGGGGTGAGTGTGCCCGGCCCGGCACCGCCCGGAGTGGAGTGAGCTATGCGGATGCGTGGGGTGGGGGCTGGAGGGAGGAGAGTGGAGGGCA
This sequence comes from Panthera uncia, assembly GCF_023721935.1. NCBI lineage: Eukaryota > Metazoa > Chordata > Mammalia > Carnivora > Felidae > Panthera > Panthera uncia. The sequence continues at coordinate 80,048,959 of NW_026057578.1, read as the reverse complement.
GGTCTGGAGCCACTGTGCAACTGCTACAGCAGGTCTGACTAGTTTTAGGTGCCCAAAGGCAGCTTTGTTTCTCTAGTGACTCCAGGTAGCAGCAAACCTATGTTCCTAAAACGAATTCGTGTCTGAATTACTATCTTTTTGTCTGTCTGCAAAAACTTTGCAGAGTTATTAAGTCGTTCCAAGGTTTCTGCTTTAACAATCTTCATAGGCGGTTAACTGAGGAGACGATGCTGAACCAAGCGTTTTTGTGCTTCTAGGGGGTTTCACGTAGAATAGTGAAGGGGAAGGGATTCTGGCTCTTAAGGGCATTTTATGTATACACACACACACACACACACACACTCATGTTTACAGTGGGCTGTGTGAATCTGCTGAACAGAAAGTGAAAAGAACCGCTTGGATATGCCGTGGTTAGACGATTACATTCAAATTATGTTCGGATGGATACGCCACTTGCTGCACATCAACCTTTAGCTCCTTGCTCTCCTCTCCTGGCCGGCTGCTTATCACTCCCTGCCACGCCGGGGCTCCTGGGGCTTCGAGCAGGGCTGCTGGAGTACCCCACCCTGGTGTTTAGAAGTGCTGCCTGAGTTCAGCTCAGGGAATCTGAAAGTCCCAAGGTCATCTCTACACCAGAACAGGTTTGCATAAAATTCTAGCCACGCTAAGGAGATAATGAGGCGGCACCTGTTTTAAACCGAGCCTCCCTGAGTGGTTATCCCATTTTTATAATACCTGATACAGACTTGCTTTTCAGATTTCTCTCCTCCTTTGAGGAGGGAATCTCCATGTGCGTGTGTACTTCCGTGTCTTCCCCGCAGTTGGAGAAGCCATCCAGCAGAGGAATTTGAGTTTTGTGGTCTGCAGCTGAACAAGAAATTTTTGTGCTGCCTTTCTGCTTGTCTTGAACCTGGTGGTGGTCCTTTCTGAACAGTTTTTAAAACAGGCTGCTTTCTTCAAAGCATTTTTTACCGAATCCAGGAACGTAAAATAAAGTAGATTTGACCTGATGATGATTGTTAGCTGCCTGATGGTAGCTGGTTTCTAAATTCAAAATGTGGATTCCTCAAGTGGCACCTGCCTTCTCGCTTCTGAAACCCCTGAAGATAGGCAGGAGGACTGGAATGTCAGGGATCGCAAGTGTGGTAGACGGGAGGCCCGCTCTCCTTAGGGATCATTGGAGACCATTGAAGTGTTAAGAGGTCAGTTCCTTAGAAAATAAATATTTATCATATTCAGTGTGGTACTTTATTTTTATTGTCTTTGACTAAGTGACTTTGTGTTCCATGGGTCATTAATTATCAATAGGTAGAAGTCTTCAGAAAGAAACACATTTCATCTCAAAGTGGCCCCAAAGTATTATTTGTAAAAATGAATGGCTGACATATTTATAAAGTATCATTCACAGCTCTTGAGTCTAGTTGGTGTCCTCATTTTCTTTCTCTACTTCGTGAATTTCTCAAGTATATTATATAAAGTTTAAATTGTCTTTGTAAGACCTTATCACTAGCCTGCCCAATTCTTAGGAGTAACTAAAACATTCTGAGTATGGATGTGGCTTATATGGGACTGTGATTTACACAGCAAAATAGTTCCCTCCCTTTTACATGTCTCTTAAGTCTAGTTCTATTATCCTATACCTTCAGTTTTTATCTTCTTATGTCATGTTGTAGAGATTTTTTTGAAGGAATCCAGATTTGGACCATACAGTACAATGTTTAGTTTGACTCAGTAAGTAAATTAAAAAAAAAAAAAAATTAACTAGACTGCATGTGGAAGTTAAAAGATGAAATATGTTCGATATTTGTGAATAATATTTTATAATCTGTCTTCTTTAAAGTGATCTTTCACAGTAATACAGAATACAGTATAGTATACAGTAAAGTATTCTGAATTTGAAAGCAAAGAAGATTAAAAATGCCCCATAATGTTTAAGAAACACTTCCTGATGTAGCATACTTAGTTTTTATTCATTTCATCCAGTGGTAACTAGTTGGCTAACAAAACGTGGAAGGCAACCTTTTGTTTTAACTAAAGATGCAATTTTATTTTGCACAGATTTATTTGAACAAAGTACATTTGCCTGTTTCAGTGTGACTGTTTTATATATCTGATGGCCCTCTTTAAAAAAAAAAAAAAACAAAAAAACAAAAAAACAAAAAGCAAACCTGTCACTTACTTTTGGCAAGGCATTGGTTTCTACCCAAAGCCTTTTATTCCCCCTGACATTGTTTATTAAAGGTCTCTAGTGTGAGGGGGAAAAACAAGGTATCTTTGGGGAAAAGGTGCTATAGGAGGATTGAAACCAGAATCCCATCCAAGCAATTATAAATACAGGAGAAAAAAATATTTTCATTATGTACGGGAATGGGGGTGGGGCAAGGCTGGCTAGACTTTACAGGCACATTATCTTAAGAGAAGGAAAGAAATTCAAATCTAACAATTTTTTTTCCTTAATTGATTATGAATCTTTAGATTCAGCATGCTAAAGATGATCCTGACACCAAATAAGCATGAATTACTACCATCAGAATTTAAATGATTATAATAAATCATTATAAAAAATAATAATGTTTGTATTTACAAAGTTTCAAATGGAAAGTTTGGTGATAGTAGTTAATTTCTTTCGAACATTATTATGGAACATACATCATCATAGAACATCAACTTGTAATTGAGTAGAAAAATAGGTCATCAAGTAGTTACACAGTAACTGGTTTCATTATCTCTCTAAGGTTAACTTTGTTACATTTTATAGTTAAATGACTCCTCCCCAATATCCTTTTTGAAGTTTTCCCAAATAACTGCCCGAAGCCATATCTGTTCAGTGTGGAAGTAATTTCCAGTTCTTAAGAAGCAATAAGATTATTGAAGGCTTTTCAATACTAGTAAAATTCTTAATGCTACCATTGAGACTAACTTGTGTGGTTGGGAGTCCACTGTGGTTAGGACCTCCACTGGAAAATTTGAACTGTTGGCTTCTCCAAGTTCTCATCTTATACTTGGGTTTGTATGTTTGTTGTTGTTGTGTGTGTTCTCACTTCAGAAATCCTCCAGGGATTTTAACCATGGTTTTTGAAACATCAGTGTCACATACACAGGCAACAGCCTTTTTCTACATATAGTTTATTATTCAGTCTGAACCATAGAATAATGTAATTTAGTTTGGCCTTGGCAAGCCTCTTGGCTCGCTTAGCAGTGTCCTGTGTAGACTGCAATTTGGGAACAATCTCTGAAATGTGTATACTTTGAGAAGTCTATAGGTAGAATTGCAGTGAATAATCAGAATTCAGGCGTGCCTTGTTGCTCTCCTGCACCGCCTTGTGGCTGAATGTGATGTGCTGTCTTTCAGAGTTTGAAAGGAGTTGACCTGTACTGGGCTGGCGTACTTAGTTTACACGGAGCATTAATAGCCGCCTTCTGTGTAAACTAACCTCTCAAGTTAATAGAATAGTTCTCGCTGAGGGTGTAAATAATTTATTGTGCTTATTTGATTTTTTTAGTTTGTAGAATTTCAAAGATACGTATTGACATGTTGTGTGTGTGTGTGTGTAACTTTTTATTACGGAAAATTCCAAACACTCAAAAGTAAGAGTGTCATGCATCCCCTTGTACATATTACCCAGTTTCAATAGTTGTCAACATTTTGTCAATTTTGTTTCAGCTCCGGGTCTGGGTTTTCTCTCGAGGATTTTGAAGCAAATATTGAGTATGTTGTTGTTAAACTTAAGTTCAGAAACTGTATATTTCTGCTCAATCTTTTACTTCAAGGGTGGGGTGCTTTTGGCCAGAATCCTTCGGTAAAATAAAATAACTGCTAGCATTTCCACTGTCTTTGGAAGAAGGTGACTGATGTCCCTAGCTTCATAAGATTTAGCTTTAAAACCTAAAATTCCCAGCTGGTGGAGGAACCAATAAGACAGGATATTAGAAACATTTTATACTACTTAACAGTAACATTCGAAAAAGCCTATTTTTCTTTCCAGATGTTTATTAACAAGGCCATACTATATTCCAAAGAAATATTTACTTGAAATGTTCTCTCCCAGAATTTGAGTCTGTTTTGCTTACTAACTGCAGTTAGTTGTCAACATTTAAATTTTGCCTTTTCTTTTTCCGAGAGAAAAGATTATATTTGACAAACCGACAGTGTCTGAAACAGTCTTCAATTTAATAGAAGTATGCAAAAATCAGGAGAGAGGCGGCTCGAGTTTCTTAAATGTGGACATTAGAAGACATTCCCAAACAGTCCAAGTTTTTTGGGTTTGTTTTGTTTTGTTACTTTAGTTAGGGGTTGACTTCCTGGCCGAATTTCGGTTTTGTCTCCAGGCTTTAAGGCTGTGTCAAGAAAGCAGAGAGGACTGTTCCCCGGGTCTCCGTGGAAATGCAGTGTCTGACGCCTAGCAAACAGCCGGTGCAGAGCCCTGCGGCCCGGAGCCCCCTGCGCAGCGGGCCGAGCCGGGAGGCGGCGCCGCGGCAAACAGTGGTGTCGGGTTACAGCTTCAGAATAGCGCCCGAGCGCGCCGAACTGGCTTCCTCCAGTGACTGGCTTCATAATTACATTGCTGATTTGTTAGGGAAGGCTTTGTCTTACTTACCAATTAGCATGGATGTTACTGCGGGGACCTCGTCCTGGATGAGCTTCGGTTGTTTTTTTTGTTTTGTTTTGTTGCGAAAAAAGCTTTCCCGGTGCAGGCAGCTTTAGGGCTTGTGTTAGTAACACTCTCCCCTGTCTTCGGGGAGTCCTTACCCTGCCTGTAAATAAGCAGGGAGGCTTTCTCCCCGTTGGAATTTTGCCCCTGTGTTTCCGCCATTCCCCGAGGCCAGAGGCAGTCACTTTGGGGTCTGAAAGGCGGCCTTGGGGAGGGCGGTTTCCACCCCCCACTTTCTGCACCCTCCTGGAGGCTCAGCGGATCTCCCCCCCCCACCCCCACCCCCACGCTAGGGGATCCGTGGTCACTGCGAGGAGGAGCGTGTGGCGTGGCACAGCTGCGGGTAGGGAGCCCTTGGAGGACTGGGCCTGTTTCTGTGAGCTGTTTCGCCAGCACCGCCACCTACTATGTCCATTTCAGGGTGGCCTTTGTGTTCTCCGGGTGTGTTTTGTTGTTAACTTGCGCCAGGGAGGGTGTTAAAAGCGCCGACGTTATCAGATTTCTGAGTCCCGTGTGTTTTTTAAGGTGTAATATTTTAACAGTGTAGCAAGTTGTCTAAGCAAATGTGGCTTCCCCCCACTGAAGTTGGATCAGGCTTTTCCTTCCTGCCTGGGAGTTGCTGTGTGACATTCTTGACAGTGGAAGCACCATTTCTCAGAGTTCTGCCCTGGGGCTGGTGGGAGGAGTCCTTTCTTAGGACCAGAGGCTCTCCGTTTGGACCGCCTCAAAAACAGGATCCAGAATGCACCTTAAGGCAAGTAGACTCGAGAAGGGAAGTGAGACCATCCCGTGTTGCAGAGGCTGTCTGAGAACCATTTCTCCGGCCGGCCCCTCTCTGGGTCTTGGAAGTCTCACACACACACAGTAATTTTGCCAGGGGCCCTTGCTGCTACCCCCATAAGAAACTGGAAGAATGTGTGTGTTTCCACTTAAAGGGCTGTGGGTTTTGGTGGCACAGGATGTCCTATGAGGAAATCACCCCTGCTATGCTCTTTGAAGACACTTGTCACACATCTTCTCTTAGCTTTTTTTTTTTTTTTTTTCCTCTTCAAGGGAGGTTGATCCATGAGGACAAACCATTACTCTGAATTGTTGGCATCACTGTAAGTGTTTTTTCACTTTTAGGAGTTTTAGTGTCAGCACTGGTACTTCTGTACCCTTCAGCGACCAGCAGTCACATAGGAAGATGTAGCCGCAGAGATTAGGGAGATGGCTTCCTAAAGCTCCCCTTTGAATTGGGAGCCTTTTCCTTGAGAGCTACTAACGAGTATTTTTTAAAAGTATTTTTATTATGGGGCGCCTGGATGGCACAGTTAAGCATCCGACTTCCGCTCAGGTCATGATCTCGCAGTCCGTGAGTTCGAGCCCCGCATCAGGCTCCGTGCTGACAGCTCAGAGCCTGGAGGCTGCTTTGGATTCTGTGTCTCCTTCTCTCTCTGCCCCTCCCCTGCTCGTTCGCGCTCTCTCTCTCTCTCTCTCTCTCTCTCTCTCTCTCTGTCTCAAAAATAAACATTAAAAAAATAAAAGATAAATTTAAATATATTTTTAGTAAAGTCTAGCATGCATACAGAAACATGCATGATCCTAAGTGTGCAGGCCAGTGACCAGACTCCCCAGAAGCCATGACCCACTAAGGAACTACCCTTTCCTGACCGCAGATACCACAGCTTAGTTCTGCCTTGTTACTTGCCTTTTAAAACAATGTGTCACTTAATGGTGAGGCCTGCTACGCTCCTGAATGGGATAACACTGGACTTCTAGTTTTTATTTACTAGTACAAAAGGAAATCAGAACAGGCTCTTAAAAATGGACACAGTGTATGACCTAGTTGGGCGTGGAGGTATTTTTAAGTAATGATTTTCATCTTTTTTTCACCAGTACTAGTCAGAAAGGCAGCCCCCATGGTGGGATGAGGAGGCTTCCCATTCAGGCCCCCAGGGGCCCCAGCAGGGATGCTACCCACAGGGGCATCACTGCCCTCTTTGGGCCTGTCTGCGGGAGGCCATAGAGGGCTCTGGAGACCCTGCAGGTTAAAGCGGGAGGCGGTGGGGGCGGGGGGGGGGGGGGGGCAGGGGGGACGACAGAAGTGGTAGTTTGCAAAAGTAGACTTAATATTCTTAATTTAAATAGAACATTTCTTTTTGACAGTTCAAATAGCATTAAAGGAGAGTGGGGTTTTTGTTCATTTTAAGACATCGCTTTTAAAAAGTTGAAAAACATTGAGTAAAGAGAACTTTCTGATTGTTTTTTAAGTTTACATTTTGTTTCCTTAACGCCTTAAAAATATAAAAGCTATGAAATGTTAGGCTTTTAACACATAGGTACTATTTCAGTTCCTTCTTTGGATGCTGGGCTTAAGGCCTCACTGCCATGCACTCTAAGATCAGGCACGAAGAATCTGGGTCCTGCTAGCCAGTGGGATGTGATATATCAGTCTGAGAAGCTGGGCTTTACCATTAAAATTGAATCGAAGGCACCTTAATTCTGCATATAGTCTTTTTTTTTTTAATGTCAGTTGTCAGTTGCCATCGCAAAAACGCTGTTCATTTCCTTTTTTCCTTACTTGCTTAGACACAAATAGGGAAGACCTTTAGACTCCCTATTGGGAGTAAAATTGGATAAAAATATCCACAGGCTTACACATGAAATGGCTGGATGCAGAAAAGAGGAAGTTAGGGTCCCCAGACCAGCATAACCTGGAAACCTGGAAATGCAGATTCCCCGGCTCCACACTAGACCTGCTGAATGAGAATCCTGGGGGTTAGGGGGATCAGCGTTCTGTGTTAACAAGCCCTCCAGGTGAGTGGGATACTCGCCCAAGTTGGAGAAGTGTGACGGGCATTCACTAGACGGCTTTCTGAGCTAAGCCTTCCCTGCCCACCCCATGTGTCTCAGTCCCACCAAGTTTCCTGACCCACATCCCGCCCTGTACAGCTCTCACCTCTGAGGTCTGTTCAATTCTCCTCTTTCTCAGATCTTCCCTCTCAGGGACAAAGACACACACATCACCGTCTTACAGTTCCCTGGCTGTCCCGCAGTCTTTTCTCATTCTTTGCATTTACTATTCATTCAGTAAGCAACTGTTTGTGGGGCATCTTGTGTGTGGCGAGGACTGCCCTGTCCTGGGGATACAGAGGTGAATGAAACACCGTCTATGCCCTCATGGGGCTTATCGTCTGGAGTAGGAAATAGGCATTAAGAGACCATCCCATCTTAATACAAATCTCAAACCCTGTCTCCAGAAGTCTTCCCTAATCACTCCAGCCTATAATAACCTCTCTGATGCGTTGCTATGGGAGTCCCTCAGAATCTGAAATTGCACACCCCCAGGTAGTCAGGTAATAATATCAGCCCCTGTGTTTCTGGTCCTATGGAATGTCCTAGTGACCCCGTGTTACTTTTGATCATCTGCCCAAGCAGATTGTAGCTTTTGAGGGCAGGGTCCCTTCTAATGAAAGCCGTGCCACTGAGAGCCAAGGTGGGTCCATAGAGTTGTATTCAGTATTAAATTTCTTGGAAAACTCTGGAAGAGAGGTTTTCATTTATATTGCTACCCATGAGTTTTGTTCTTTATTTTTAAAACTTAATTTGCTGTAGTTAACACTTGCTAAAGTTTATGTTAAGAAAAATGAGGATGCTAGGAGTTTGTTTCTAGCCAGTTTATTGGGAAGGGGGTGTTTTATCGGGAACCTTGTATCAGAAACCACCAAATATGCAAGAGAAGAGTGGGTATGGTTGGCTTTAGGCTCCTTGGAGGGGCAGAAAAGGGAGGAAACAACCACGTCCCTCCTGCATCCGGGGGTCTCTAACCAGCCCTGAAGTTCAGGGTCCCTTTTTGGATCTTTGACTGCAAAACTGGGTAAAAGACGTGTGTTGGGCTTAAGTCTTCACAAGCCAAGGGAGGAGACAAAGAGGGGTGTCAGGTCTCTGGATGACCTAGAAGCCACACTTGTCACAAGCCCCTCCTTTCTGTCCCGGTGTAGGTGTCCCTGTTCCACAGCCAGGGCCTTTCAGGCAGGAACAGCAGAACACCCCCTTCTCAAGTGTTACCTTGAAGCCCTTAATGAGCCCCAGCTACTGCTTGGTCTTCAAGCTGCAGCCCAGTGAGGCCTTTTAAAAGGTCACGTGCTTCGCCAATAGCGTGCTTAAAGAGCTATTGTTTTCTTAGCGAGCCTGGGGAGCGAGGCTTCTCAGGAGCTGCTGACCCTGGCTTTGGCCAGCCTGAGCCCCAGGCCCAGAGACACCATTTGGCTTTTTGCCCTCAGGTTCTTGAGTGGCTTGTCTTTCCTTCTTTGAACTGTGCCCTGCTCCCGGAGGTGGTCGTTAACACCGCACTGAGAGTGGGAGTTCTCAAAACCTCCCTCCTGTAGGAGTTGGAGGCCTCTTCTGAACGTGGTCAGTGGGAGGACTTGACTCAAACAATGTGTTAAGCAAACTCTGCAGAAACTTTAGCTCTTAAAAATAAAATTAAAAACATGGTTTTAAGAGTTAAAGTTTCTAAGTGAAGATGCGGACTCCATTCTATTATGTTGCATTTTATCCTTTCTAGCAAGATTTAGATAGAATCAGGATTACAGACGGGGATTGTGTGTGTTTTGCAATCTCACTTGGGTGTGTGCAGCCAGTTTTGCCTCATAAAATGCTATAGAGAAATGAAGGCAAACCTGCTTTGAGACATACTGTATCATGGGTAAGTTACTTACACATCTGAAAAGCATCCAAGCTTCCATTTGTCTATCCTGCCCACAAATTTTGCTTACAAGGGTCCTCCTCCTTCCCCTTCCAGCATTACAACGTCTTATCAGGCTGCCCCTGAAGCATTAGGATTATCACACAGCTATGACCAGCTGGCTCATTCTAATTGGAAATTAAGTGCTTCTCACATTGAAATCTCTTTGAAAACATCTCCACCGATCTCCTTCAGCTGTGGGAATTCCTCTAAATGCCTGTGGTGCTGCATGCTTGGTAAACATTCGAGTTTCACAGATCCAGTGTTTATTTCTAGAGAAATAATCCTTATTGAGAAAGTTATTGAAAAAGTCCTATTGTTAACCTGGCAACAACTCTTTAAAAAGACAGTCCTATAATGATGACTAAGAAAAGGATGTCTTACCTGTTACCTCTCCCCCAGAAAATTCCAAGTGGCAGTGAGGTTACTAATTTTTTTTCTAGTTATTTATTTGGTTTACATTTTTGGGACAGTGCTTCTCAAACTTTTTGTGATGAAGGACCATCTTGCTTGTTCTTTCCTTTACTCTAGTAAAACATAAAAATACTTACTAGAGAAATGGAATAAAAGTACTGAGCCTGGGCGGCTCACTCAGTTAAGTGTCTGACTCTTGATTTCAGCTCAGGTCATCATCTCATGATTGTGAGATCAAACCTAGCAACGGGCTCTGTGCTGCATGTAGAGTCTGCTTAAGATTCTCTCTTTCCCTTTCTCTTTCTGCCCTTCTGCTGCTCTCCCCCACTCAAGCTCGCTCTCCTTCTCTTTCTCTCTCAAAAAAAAAAATATATATATATATATATATATATACACACAAAAACAAAGGAGAAGCCTCATTTTAGAAATTAGATTTACAGACACAGAATTACTCTGTAAATTTGCTGTAAACGTTTCTAAATAATACAGTATCTCTGTTTAACTCATCGTGGGCCAGTAACAGTTCACAGACCGGCACCTTCTACAGACCACACTTTGGGAAACACACATTTAGAGTGTATTTGTATGAATTTGTGTATTCTCACACAGATTCACATGTATTGGGTGAGATTACATTATAACCTACAACATAGACCATCTAACAGCTTTATATGAGAATTAAATGCACTCAGTGAGCTCTTTGGCAAAAATGGAATTTTTCTAGAAATGAATATTTAAATGCTTAAATTTTAAGGAGATACAATAGTGTAACTGTCGCAAAACACAGCCATCCAGTAACACTTCTAAGGCCTAAAGGGGAAAGTGTCCTGTAATGTGAAGTGAAATCACCTCTCTGATGCACACTCACATTTAAGTAGCACAGGTACTTTAGATAGGAAATGTTCTATGCAAAGTATATATACAAATGAGACTTTTTAGTACTGAACAGTAGGAAAGGTTTTTGTCATGGGGAGTATTAGATACAGAAGTCACATCTGCCTTCCCTCAGAGAACATTGTGGGCTGGTCTTTGGTCCTTGTGATTGACATCCATTTTCTTCATGTTTATGAAGGAAGGCGTTTCATATAAGTAACTGTATATTCTTTATGAACATTAACAAGTTCTCAGGCTGATTCTGACATTGACGGGTCGTGGCCATCTTTCTCTCCCAGAGACCGAGGCATGTGAAGGCAGTCACTTCCAGTGGAACTTGCGTACCAGGCTCTGTGACCCCCTGCATGTTGTTTGTCCATCTTGGGGGGGGGGCAGCGTGGCCTTCCTTAACAAAGTGTTGCAAGGAAGATCTGTGCAGTTTTGTTATGGTTAGCCTTATTCCCTTAGGATGAGACTCAATTCAAAATGATAATGAGGTGTAGGAGATGATACTCAGCCCCTTGAAGACCAGGCTTTATTCATCTGTGGGACTCCCAGATGGGACTCTTGGGCAGAGTGCCCAAGACAGCATAGATGCAGAATGAGTAAATCTAAAGGACTGAATGAGGCTCCGTCAAAATCCTGCCTTTTACTGAAGCAATCCAGTAAAAGGCAGGTCACTTTTAGAAGAAAAAATTGGCGAAGTACAAAGTACTTGTATGTGAAGGTATCAAAGAGTGAGTGGCATGGACGAGAGGATTAACACTCGCCTGTGGGTAGGTGCTGCAGAGAGGGTGGGCGGGCAAGCACCAGCCTGGCTTGGTTGGAACCATGTCTTCTCTGGTCTGGATGGCATGAGAACAACTTTCTTGATTAAATGGTTCGAAAGTGAGGTCTGTGAGGCAAAGGCCAGGGGACTTGGAATCGTTCTATTTAGATGGCAGAAGTTCCGAAAGGAAGGACCCCTCTCCAGAAGACGCAGCTAGCTGAGGGGGGTCTTCACTAAGGCGGGAGCAGGCGAGGAGCCGGCCTAGGCTGTGAGCGTCAGGTGAGGCGGGGCAGCAGTTCAGAGCCAAGCCATTCCCAGATGCTCAAGGTCTGAGATGTCAGGTGGTTGGGGTTTTTTGAAATACGTATGTATCTCTGGAATCACAGTAGGTATTTTGTTATGAAGTGTCTCACGTCCTCAAACAGCAATGCTTATAATCAGAACAAAGTACTTTTAAACTCGTCCCAGTTGCATTCAGACGTAACTATGCAATCAAAGTGAGCCAAGGAACTTGGACTGGGAAAACCGCATTCCTCCACTTTATTCTAGGCTGAAAAGCAGTGGCGGCTCCATCGCTGTGGTCATTTAACACAGGCCAAGTGCTTCACCACATGTCACCAAACAGGCAGAGAGTCTCTATGCATAATGAGGAAGGAAAAGGCATTTTGAAAGCACGCAAGGTTCTACCAAAATTGTACATCCCCCCCCCCGCCCCCCTTCTCCAGCTTGGTTCTTTTAATCGTTCAAGATGTGTTCGAGATGTAATCTGTGACACCTTTATCTGTTAGGTCCTAGCATTGTAAGTGTTTTCTTGGGCTTTAAAAATAAATCTGTTTAGGGGAGGGAAATTGAACCTGCATGGTAATGTTAGGCAAGCGAACGCAAGCGCACGAGTGGAGAAAGTCAAAATCATGGTTTCCATGGTAACGTTTAACTTGTCTGTGTCGTACACATTTCTCAAGAAATACATTCACCAGACTACCTAGTGATAAAAATTGCTCCACCAGCATACAAAGGTAGATTTCCCAATACTCTCGTATTCCGAAAGATCTTCTCCCCAGTTAATCCGACTCTTCTACGTAACCTTGGGCAAGGAACCGGAGTCCCAGGCCCGACCTCCGAATCAGCGTCTTTTTCAGGGTCGAAGTTAGTTTTCGTGTCATTGATTCCATTTCCTTCCTTTCTCCTTCGCAGATATATGTTGGGTAAAGGAGAAAAACGGAAGTTTGACGAGCATGAAGATGGGCTGGAAGGCAAAATCCTGTCTCCCTCCGATGGGCCATCCAAGGTGTCTTACACCTTACAGCGCCAGACTATCTTCAACATTTCCCTTATGAAACTCTATAACCACAGGCCTCTCACAGAGCCCAGCTTGCAAAAGACCGTTCTGATCAACAACATGTTGCGGCGGATCCAGGAGGAGCTCAAACAGGAAGGCAGCCTGAGGCCGGTGTTCGCCTCCGCCGCCGCCGCCGCCGCCGCCGCCACCGCCACCGCCTCTCCCCCGCCCGACTCGCTGAGCGACAGCTACCGGGAGGCGGCGCTGCCCGCCCTCAGCGCCCCCGCGCCCCCGCCCGCGCACGCCTGCGACCTCGGGAGCTCTACGCCGCTGGACGCCTGCCTCACGCCCGCCTCGCTGCTCGAGGACGACGCCGACGACACGTTTTGCACTTCCCCGGCCGCGCCGCCCGCGGCTGCCGCCAGACTGTCGGCCCCAGCGCCCCCGCCGGAGAAGGACAGCTTCTCCTCCGCCCTGGACGAGATCGAGGAGCTCTGTCCCACGTCTACCTCCCCCGGGGCCGCAGCCGCAGCCGCAGCGCCCGACAGCTCCCGAGGGGGCTCCGGCGCGCCGGGCGGCCCGAAAGCCGAAGACCCGAAGCTGATGGACTCTCTGCCCGGGAACTTTGAAATCACGACGTCCACGGGGTTTCTGACAGACTTGACCCTGGACGACATCCTGTTTGCCGACATCGACACGTCCATGTACGACTTCGACCCCTGCACGTCTGCCTCGGGGCCGGCCTCGAAGATGGCCCCGGTGTCGGCCGACGACCTCCTCAAGACTCTGGCCCCTTACAGCAGTCAGCCGGTCGCCCCGAGTCAGCCTTTCAAAATGGACCTCACGGAGCTGGACCACATCATGGAGGTGCTGGTCGGGTCCTAAGAGCCCCGGCCCGGCGCCCGCGCCGCCCAGACCCTGCGAGTGTCCCTGCACCCCACAGCTCTCCGCACTGTGCATGCACCCTTGCTTGCCTTTTTCAGAGGAAAAGATCGTTTTACAAAAGGATCACACTAGTTTTTGCTTTGAGCAGAGTTGGAGTGCCTTCATCCACGTCTGACCACTTTTAATATGCTTTTTTTTTTTTTTTTTTTTGGAGTGGTCCTCGGAGACCTACTGCCCTGGAATAGGAAAGAATGCTTTTGAAGACAATGTGGCTATGCTGAATGACAGAAATAAACAGTTCAAGTGAAGCACAAGGAATAAGTTGGAAAAGCTGTAAATTGCATGTGCATATTTGTCTATTTTTTCTATAAGTTTTATTGCAAGAGGTAAAAAGAGAAAATATATATATATATTATTTAGATAATCTCAGTACCTTTTCTGGCATTTTCGCCCTGTATAGGTTGACTTGGCAATTCAGCCTTTTTAGAGGCATTAACTACTCCTCCTAAGTGTTGCATTTACATGGCTGTTTAGAAACTGCTGCCCAAATTTATTTTATATTTTTGTACAGATTCTGCAGTTTATGATATTGTTTTTCTAAAAACAAATGCTGTTTATACATGAGATAGCTATTTTGATAGGATTTGCTCACATAGTTCCTGCAAACTTCAGATGTACAAGTTGCACTTGTACTTTTATAGAGTTGTAATGTTTTATATGTGTTTGGTGCAAAGAGAAAATTGGGTCAAATTAATCCACAGTTGATGTCCCCAAATGCAAACACACACACACACACACACACACACACACACACACACACTCTCTGCTTTCAGAAAGGGCCAGGCAATATCACACCCAAATTTCACAGGCACCAACCCCCTGGCATGAACACCCGCCAGCACTGTGACTTCCAAAGCCAGAGCCGCGTCTGCTCATCAAACTTGCATTAAGCAGTTGGCGGGAGATGGCCACGGAGCTGGGGGGTTGAAGTGATGGTTCTCTTTAGCTCCCTCTCTTGAGGGGAAGCCTACCGAATACTCACTGTATTTATGCCAAGTTTGTGCTTTTAATTGTTTTTATTTTTTTAAACAAAACCCCAACTCTTTCCCTTTTGGCGTAATTTTTACGATGACCGGAAATTTTACATGAGAACAAAATTTTCTGAAAATTAACCAACCTCTTTGTGGAACGAAACCCTATTGCAGATGCTTAGGGCTCGTAAGGAAGAAACTACCCCCAGAAGGCATCCACCGTGTTGCTCAGTTGTCTTTTCCAGCTTCCCTTCCCTAGAGCTTTTGTTCCCTCTGTTGCTAAGTGCTGAAAATGTCATCTTCATGATCACCACAGCGAGCTCCGCTCACCTCTGCCCAGCCTGGGGATGCTGTCTTGTAACAGCCGTGGCTCTAGAACCTGGAGTTGGTACCATTATGTCACAGCTTCCAATCTGGTTGCTTCCTTGGATCAACTGCTTTAACTACACTTTTACAAGGCTGTTTTACCCAAATAACACAGACAGGACTTTCTATGCATGTTTCTCCTCCTTCCCCTTGCCTCCCTGCCACCCCCTCCCCCGCCCCCACCCGGAACACTTGAGAAGTCGCTCTTTATTCCTAGTGGTGTACATTTAATTTTAAAACACTTGCAATGTATCATGCTTGTTGCCGAAATTGTTGGTGGCCTTTTCGTTTCAGTTTTTTTCTTTCTTCCAATGGTACTTTAGCTGGTTACAACCTATATTGTTGAAATGCAGATGGCTTCTTTAGGAATAACTTTTATATTTATTTAAGAATTTTTAAATTATGGGATTTGTGTTATTGTCGTTGTCTTTGTTGTTGGTCATTTGTCAATATTCAGTCACCAGTTCTGCTCACTTCTTGCCATGGATAAAAATTGAGTCCTTCTGGCCAATTAAAAAAAGACAGCTTTATAAAATGGCACTTTAAACAAGCCATAGATAGTTTTATTTTTATAATGCACATGGCAAAGCAAACACATTTGTGATGAAGGAACTGCTCGTCTAAGCAAACGATTTCTGTATGATATGATTAAACTTTTCTGTATTCGAATTTACTTTTCCCCCACTTGAATGTGTTTTTAAAGGCTAATTGTCAACTCAGTAGAGCAGTGAGAAACAGATCAAATTGCACTTGTTCTCCTACGAGCAACCTCTACCTGGACACCTCTTAACTGCTGCAGACGCGTCATCTCCTTTGATAGGACCGGGGACCATAGAGTTAAGGTGAGGGTTGTTGTAGATGCTTCCGGTGTCACTGTGCCTGTCCATTTTAAGAGCTTCCTTTTCCTGTGGAGAACAAGTCAGCCCAGACGCCATGCTTTCGATAACGGGAGGACCCGGCGGGCTCGCCACATGCCGCACACATACACACACGTATACAGACACAATAGTGTTGATTATTCTGAACAATAACAGGGGAAGGCGGTTGATTTGCCATTGTTAAAAACTGATTTACAGTAACTTACAACAACTGTACTTTGGTTGGATTAGCAAATCGTGTGTTTAAACAAATCCCATATGTTGGGCAACAGTTCAAATAAGCACAGCAAAGTGTTGCCCAAACATGGTTCTCTGACTCTCTCATATTTGTAAGGCTGGGCTTCAAAATCAAAACAGAAAACCCCCAACAACAGCGGGCAAATGCTTTTTAACTCTGGACACCCT
This sequence comes from Panthera uncia, assembly GCF_023721935.1. Taxonomy (NCBI): domain Eukaryota; kingdom Metazoa; phylum Chordata; class Mammalia; order Carnivora; family Felidae; genus Panthera; species Panthera uncia. The sequence continues at coordinate 80,032,678 of NW_026057578.1, read as the reverse complement.
TGCCACAAAGGCTTGACATTGAAGGTCTGCTGAGGAAGACATGGGAAATCGGTGGCCCGTTTCTAAAAGAACAAAACCATCGGGTGTTCAAGTTATCTTAGTCTTATTTTCACAAGGCGGTGTCCCAGTGGGGAAGCACGCGGGCCTGGCTGTGATCTCCAAGTCCCTGTCTTGAGTGTGGGATGTGCTTCCAGATGCCACGGGGCAGCAGCGCCTTCCCCCTTTCTAAAGGACATCGCGTGGCATTCAGAGTCAGGCAGGCGGTTGGAGGTGCTTTTACGGGAAAGACGTGCCGGGTGGGGCTGGGAGAGGAAAATTATTGACAGTGATGTGCAATGAAGTGACAAGATGAGAGCAGAATAATAAGAGCTTTGAATTTGAAGTGATTTTTTTTCATAAGTTATTTATTCCTTTTTTTTTTCCATGTAAATATATTTATTTTACTGTGGAGCTCTAACAACATCTGGATCGTAACATGTGCAGAATGTATGGTAGGAATGTATTCTCTTGTAGGAATGTCAATCTGTATTCAGAGGGGGTCCGAGCCAGACCCCTGGGTCTTCTCATCGTGTATGCTCAGCCCACATTCAGTTTTCTCCTCTTCTCTCATCTAGGTCTATTTGAAATATGCAAAAGGTATGGATGAGGAATGTTTCAATACCTCCAAATTTTTAAGAAAATCAAGCATCAAAGGGTTGATATTTTTAAAACTTTTTTTAGTAACACTTTCTCTTCCTGACAGCAGGGGCAATCACACCGACACCCTCGTTCACACCAAAGGGTGGGAACTGGCCAGAGCCTCCACTGCACCTCGAGTGTCTTTATCAATTGAGCTTTTATTGCCATATCCCCGTGGAATATCCCAACTGCCCTGAGGTCAATCAAGGAAAATTTCTTGAATACATAAGCTCCAAAGAGCCAAAGTATCATCTTACAGATCATTTTTAAAGCTTAAATTTATTAACCACCTTTGTGGTAAACAATGAATTATGAATACTGCAGGGCAGCCTTCTTAAATGACAGATGTAAAAAAAAAAAAAAAAAAAAAAGACTCTACTTTGTGCAGCGATTGTTACCCGCTATATGAATTGTCTTAGTTTCAAAACTTTGCTGTTACATATTGGACCTTTCTCCATTTTCTGAGAATATTGAAAAGAGCATATTTAACTTGTTCTGGCTGCAAATGGTTAACTTCCTGTGACTGCCAAAGGCAGCGAGGTGTGTGCGTCCTGCTTGTGTACAATTGTTCTCAGTGCTTCTTAAGAGTGAATCTAAATGGTTCTTGAAAATTAGCCAGGATCAAATGCTATTGCAGACAAAGCCAATAAAAATTTTGGATGTCTTTTGGGGATACCAAGTTTGGAAGAGAAGTGCAGTCCATACAAGCAAACAAGCTTTTGGAAAAGATGTACATAGTGACATGTTTGGTGCATGGTTTTTGAGGAAGGCTTTTGTCAAAAAGGAGGTGTAACCTTTCCCCCACAGACCTGAGAGCTGTGCCTTTTCTATGCAATATTACAGACGTTACATCGGAACCCAGATAGCTGTATTCACATGTAGGTTTGGGCTGTAATCTAAACAATTGGACAGATTAAATGTACATGGAAATGAGCAGTCTTACTTTTGTAGTTTTATATTATACAATAAACAGTTAAAAGATGAGAGAGGCGTGTTCGCAGTTTCCTTCTGACTGGAGCGCAACCAGCTCGTTGGTTCGTCACAATTTGCTTGTGTTAAGGATCTTCTTCTCTCTTCCCACCCCCCCCCCCCCCCCCCCCCCCCGGCCTGTGCCAGAGTTGGGGCCGTTGACTTTCTCACACCTTCTCAGCCCCAGGAGCACATTTCCCTCCTGGTTCTCCCCCTGCCTCTTGGGCCCTTCTCGACCTCCCTATTCTCCCTTCTCTCCCCCAGCTGTCTCTCTCCCAGGGGGACCTAATCCGCTCATGACTCTGAAAACTTGTTTCCAGCTCCTGCCTCTCTCCCGAGCTCTGGAGTTAAGTATCTGCCAACCTTTGCCATCTCACACTCACCGTGTTTCCCCACGGGGAGCTGATCCTTTCCCTTCGGGCCTCTCTCCAGTGCCAGCCACTCTGTTCCCCAATGTGCGAGGTCTCCTGCCTCCTGCTCTCCATCCCTACCACAGTTTCCCCAAACCCTGGCCCTCTCCCCTCCCTGCCTGCAGCCGTTTCCTATCTAGCTTCCTATCTACTGTAACCACCACAGTGGTTTCTCTAACACCCTTGCTGCTACAGTTGACGTTACAAAGCACCAGTCGTCTGTGAATGTGTTCCACGTCCTCCAGCGGTGCCCCTTCCTCCCATCCCCAGTTTACACAATCTGGCCTTCCCTCATCTTCCAGAGGCTCATGGAGGAGATCCTGTGCCAGCTCCTTGGGCCATCTGTGATGGGAGTCATGGGGTCCAGCCTTGCCTGGCCCAGGCAATTCTGGGTCACCATACCAGCTGGTGAGCAAATGGAGCTAGATACGAGGGGCCTGTATAATGAGGGTTCAATTCAACCAGCAGTGGAATATTTGGGGGGGGAGGGTTTGGTGTTGGGGAAGTGATATGGGTTGAATTGTGTGCTCCAAAAAATGTGTTGAAGTCTTAACCCCCCAGTACCTCAGAGTGTGACCTTAATTCGGAAATAGGGTCTTCAACAGAAATAATCAAATTAAAATGAGGCTATTAGGGTGGGCCCTAACCCAATTTGACTAGTGGCCTTATTAGAAAAAGGGGGAGATCTTGACATAGACAAGCACATAGGGAGGACACCATGTGAAGATGAAGGCAGAGATCGGCCTACAAGGAACACCAAAGCCTGCCAGCAAAGCACAAGAAGCTAGGGGACAGGCACGGAGCAGATCCTCCCCCACAGCCCTCAGGAGGAACCAGCCCAGCCCACACCTGGATCTCTGACTTCCAGCCTGCGCAACAATACATTTCTGTGGTTTAAGCCTCTCGGTCTGTGGTACTTTGCTAGGGCAGCCCTAGCAAACTCCTGTAGGAGAGAGGAACAGGCAGGGTGAGCTCTTTCCAGACATTCCGGTGGAGATACTCATTAGGCAACTAGAAATAAGAATCTGTTGCTCGGTAGAGTGGTTTGTCTCTGGAATACGAGCATCTGCTATTAATTAGAGATAGAACTTGGGCAAATCACTCACTCTCTCTGAGCTTGTGAGGGCAAGATAAAGTCGTAGCTCCTAAATCTTCGAAAATGTTAACGGTGCAATGAAAACGCAAATTATGAGCATCGTCTATCCTCATGCCCACAGTCGTGCCTAGCACATAGTAGGCACTCAAGATTTCTGTTGAATTAAAAAAAGAGAAAAGCCCTGTTGTTCTCTTCTCTACCATATGGGAGAAGCACAGAACTCCGTCTTCTTTGTCTGGGTCCCAGGGCCGCTCCCATCCCAACCCTCTGGATGCCCCCATTCCCAGCACAACGTGTGCCCTTGCTTGTGTCCCTATTCTGCTTGTAGAAATTCTACCCGTCATTCCAAGGCCAAGCTCAGGAGCCTGTCCAGGAAGCTTTCTCTGCATCTCCTGACTCAGAGCCAACCTCTTCCTTTGCCGGGGGCTCTGCAGACCTCTGTAAATGCTCTTAGCAAGTCCTGCCTGTCTTAGGTTAGCTCTGCACCATCTGTTCCCTCCACTACTTTCTGCTGTTCTGTGACCTTGTGATGTTCATCTCTGCCAGAGGTCAGCCGACCACGGCCCTTGGGCCAAATCCTGCCCACGGCCTGTTTGTTCAGGTAAACTTTTGTTGGAAGTCAACCGCATTTATTTATTTGTGTATTGTCTGCGGCTGCTGTCCTATACAATGGCACAAGACCATACCATACCATATGGCTCTCAAAATTTAAATATTTGTTCCTTAACAGAAAAAGTTTGCCGAACCCTGGTCTATGCAAACCATGTAATGCTTAGGATGGTGTCTGATCATAGCTGGGGCCCCATAGTGGGGCAGGGCACTGTCCCTGTGCTCAAAGGCTTATGTAAACTGGATACAGTACAGGTTTCAGGGGCAGGAGTCTCAAGGGTACCGAGTGCTGGGGGTGGGGCTGCAAGGGCCCGAGAAGGCAGAACAGTCAGCAAAGTCACACAAGAGTGGACATCTTCACAGAGTTTAAGACCTGGGAGGAGGCTTAGACGTGGCTCTTGTGGCAAAAAGGCCCCATTTTACAGATATGAAAGCTGAGACGCAGAGAGAGAAGGTGATTATTGTCTAATGCAAGACATAGCTTATGGCTTTGGGGTTCAGAGTTTGGCTCAGCAACCAGACTGCCTGAGCTTGAATCCTGGCGCCGCCATTCGTAGCCTGTGACCTTGGGCAAGCTCCCAAATCTCCCTGTGCCTCGGCTTTCTCATCTAGAAGATGAGGGTAATGATCGAGCTGATTTCACGCGATGGTGGTGATTAAATGAGTCCATACAGGTAAAGTACTTAGTTCCAGGACATTCAAAAAAGAAGTCCACACACATTAGCTGTGGCTGAGCACAACAGGGGGCAAGGCTAAAATCCACGTCTCCGCTCAGGGTGTTGTTTCAGGTTGAGCCGCAAGGCAAAGCTGGGGCATCTTGATGCAGGAGGCACGTTGTGCGGGGACACTACCATTTCCTAACACCATACTTGTCGTGATGGTCAGCCGTATGATTACTGAGGACTGTGCTCTGAGCGTGTGTGGCAATCTGGGGTCCCAGCGTGCCTGTTGCCTCTTTCATCCTTGCTTTTCATTTCCTTTTTGCTCCTCTTGGAAAGGAATCTTTGACTGAATCTCGAGTAACGGTCTCCAGGGTTACCACTTACTGAGCGTTCACATGTGCCAGACATCCATGAGTGCTGGCGTGTGATCTCATGGACTCTTTGCTCCAGCCCTTTGAGGTTTATCTTACCACCTCAGCTTTCCAGAAGAGGGAGTCCAGGCTCAGAGAGGTTAAGAAATTTCCCGAAGGTCGCAGAGCTGGGATTGTGGGTTGGGCGGGCCTCTCTGACTCTTAGAATCCCTTTAGCACCCTCTTCTATGGCCCATCATTCATTGCTCCTGCTGTCATGGGGGATGGGGAGGGCGGGCTAATGCTCCGAGGCGGGGCAAGGTGAGGGAATCAGGAGACATCATCCCAATCTGAGCTTTACCTCTTCCACTTGCCTGACCTCCAACAAGCCCCTTCACCTCTCCTCTTCTTCATAGGGGTGTGGATCCCTCTGGCACACTGAGGCATTGCCCTGAGGGACAAGAGGAAGATGTCCCAGTGAGGCCAGCAGTGAACCAGCAGTTAGGACTGCTCTACAGGGCCGAATGCCACCTACGTTCCCTCATCCTGGCGCTCTGTGGACCTTGGATGAGCCACTCCCTGTCTCGGGGACTCGGTTGGCTCAGTGGCAAAAGAAGGGGGCAGGACTGCGCACACGCCACATGCTGGGGCCCGTGGCTCTCCCTGGCTGCAAGTTAGAATCCTGGGGACTCCGCCAGCATCTCTGGACGCTGGGGCCAGGCCTCGGGGATTTTGCAGAAACACTTGGTAGGAGGAGCCCGCTGCTCTGAGGGCACCAGTGCCAGCCTTGGGGGCTTCTGGGATGGCGCAGTGTGTGCATGACTGAGAAGGCGCACACGCTGGCATTGTCCCTGGAGCTGGGAACCCCAGCCCCGCAGCCTGCCGGCGGCCCCCCTCCCTCCCCCCACCCCACCAGGCAGGGCGGCTGAGCCGCCAGCTGCTCGCAGGGCCTATTGTTCAGCAGTGACAGGCAATGGCTGCAGGAGCACAGGCCGGGGAGGCTGGAGAGGAGAGGGGGAGGGGTGGGGCGAGGGGGGGGGGATGTCTCCCGACCGCACGCCCCAGGAGCCGGTGGGCAAACACACGTAACCACCCCCACCCCCTCCACCGCCCCGTTCTCCTCACTCGTCTTCTCCAGACGTGATCCTCCGTGGAAGGGTGTGTCACTGGTTTTGGGGGATAGTGCACAGTCAGGCAGCCTCTAGAAAAGGAATTTTGGTCACTTATCTCCCAGCCGGGTGCCTGAAAACAGTGCCAGGTGGCTAAGTGCTTTTGAAATGGTGTTGTTCGAAGTCGATCCAATCCACATGCGTGTCTTAGGGAACGTGTCCTCGGGCCTGGAGAGGTTCCAGCGACGGGGACAATCATCCTCGACGTTTGTGTACAGCTCAGAGCTGTGGTACATTCATTTTATTCGATTCTCATGACTATTCTGAAGGGGGTGGTGATGGGGGAAGCTGAGCAGGCCTGGGAAAACTGAGGTACACAGAGGGGCCCATGGGGGCTGGTGGGTGAGGTGGGGGAGAGGCAGTCCCAAGCTCTGGACTCCAACCTTCATTACCTTCTGGTATTTCAGAGCTTAAAGAAATTGGCCAGAAACTTAGTTATAAAAGGAATAGTGGTTAACAGCAAGGCTTGGAGCCAGAAGTCCCACCTTGTCTTGGAGCTTTGTAACAGATTCAGAGGTAACTGAAGTCATTGACGGTGTCCGCCTTTCTCTCTCTGAGAACCTCCCTCTTCTTTCCTCCCTGGAGTTGAGGGGGGCGGCAGCAGCTGAGGCGGGGGCGGTGGGGGGGGGACAGCCAGTGGCCTTCACCACTTCCAGTTGTCAGGCCCAGGCCCGATCGTGACCCACAGTGCCATTCCAAACATTTAACCTCAAGGAAAGTTAGTCTCTGACTGGGTTGTCCCAGCTTGGAGACAAATTCTGAGTCCCCCCCCCCCCCCCCCACCAAACTGCTGCCCCTAAGCCTTGCCAGTGCTGAATTTCTTCCACCTGCCTAAGGGCTAGCCCTCAGTCTCTTTGTCTCTCTGTCTCTCCGTCTCTCTCTCTGTCTCACTCCCTCCTTCAGTCTCTGACTCTCAGTCTCTCGGTCTCCCTTCTTTGCCCTTTCGGTCTCAGTCTCTCTGCCTCCATCCTTCCGTCTCAGGCCTTCGTACTTCAAAGCAAGCTTTGCTGCCAGAGTCTGCGGATGGCACAGGTCTCCTTGCCCTTGGATCCGGCAAGCTGGGCTTCAGCCCCTGCACAGACCTGGTGGGGCTGGAGTGGTTCCCGGGACAGGGGGGCTCACCTGTTCGTCGGGGGCCAGGGTGCTGCCCCCTCAGTCCCCGGCTTCCCATCTGGGGCCGCCCAGCCACCTGGCTGCGGGGTCAGTTGGGGTTAAGAGGTTTTTTAGCTCCGTTTTCCAGGTTGGCCTGACACAGCTCTGACTGGGCTGGGCACAGCCGGCCTGCAGGCAGGGAGGGAGATTCTAAGCAGGGGGAAGGCTGGCTGAGCTGGTGGGGAGTCAGTGCCGGGCGAGGTGGACTCTGCGCAGAGGCGAGGCGTCTGCCTGAGGGAGACAGAAGCCAGCGGTGCCGGCGGGGAATGGACATTGGAAGACTCCTGGGTCATTCTGTTCTAAGTGGTCTGCAAACAGACTGTACAGTGTGGGCCGAGGCTGCGCGGGACCCCAAGGGAGGCCTGATGGGTCGGGCTGAGGGCCTGTGCCCTTAGGGAGATAAGGAAGGCGAGACCACCTTCTTTAAAGCAATTTCATTCTGCTGGACACTGGCGTGGGCCTCTCTCTGGCCACCCTTTCACGGATCCATTCAGGGAAACCGGGGCCCAGAAAAGTTAGGCAAGTTGTCCAAGGTGGCACAGCTGGTAACTGGGGTCTTGGGGCGGGGGGGGGGGTGGTCAGTGGGAGAAGAGCTCCCACCCAGTGAGACTGATCCCTGTGGGTCATAACAACCGGGGGACAGACCCCTTTTCAGCTGGAAACAACCCGGGAGCTTATGTGATGGCCGGTAGCAGCAGGAAGACCGACGGGGGCAGACCAGGTCAGGGAGCCCTCGTGGCGTCTCATTTGTTCTTTCATTCAATTAGCCTTTGTTGGCTCACCCCCCGCCCCCCCCCCCCATCCCCAGGACGGCAGATGGCACCACCACTCACCTAACCGATGAGGCCAAAATCCCTGGGGTCCTTCCTGACCTTCCCCCTTTCCCCCCCACACCCCCACCATGAGCAGACCCTGTAAACTCTGCCTTCCAGATAGAGGCGGGCCCTACTGGCTCCGTCACCTTTCACCAGGATTATCACACAGCCTCCCAGCTTGTCTCCCCGCTCCCAGCCTTGTCTGCATCGTCTGTCTTCAACAGAACAGCAGAATGATCCTTCAGACATATGAATCATTGCTGTGCTCCCCAAAACATACACGTGAATCACCTGGGGATCCTGTGGAAATGCAGATCCTCACTCGGCAGGTCTGGGATGGGGCTGAGCACCTGCATTGCCAACAGGCTTCCCGGAGACTCTGGCCCACGGACCACACATCAAGTAGCCAAGTGTTGGATTATGTCACTCCCGGGCTCCAAGTGTTCCACTGGCTTTCCCAGAATGGAATCCAAAGTTCTCCTCATGGCCTTTGTGGCCCCCCGCTACTTCCCTGACCCCGCGTCTCCCCTCTCCCCACTCACTTGGACCTAGTCCCACCCGCCTTCTTATCCTTCCAGCACGCTCTGCTTCCTAATGGCATACCTTGCCGTGTTTATGTGATGACGGTGTCTCCCTCACCGAACTGTACAGCCCACGGGGGCTGGCATTGTGTTGCTGTGGCTGCATCACCGGTGCCTAGCAGAGGGAAGTGACACTCAGTAGCTACCTGCTGCTGATGGAATGGATGGACTAGATCCCGTTAGGCACCGTGGCTCCAGGACTGAGCAAAACAGATGGCACCCGTCCTTGTGCCATCAGCAGCCTTGTTCCCCGGCAGGAGGACCGGCATGGGGTTGAGTAACCCAACGGTTGTGGTCAATGAATACTTCCCGGTCTCTTCCTGTGCCTGCCCTGGGCTAAATGTTTTTCATGAAGTATCTCTTTTAACCCCACTACAGCCCAGTAAGGTAGGCTCTGTCATTGCCAACTACTTCCCATTTCAGGGCAGCCTTCTGCTTGCCCTTTAGGGATCCACTTTCTCTCCCCTGGGCCAGTGACCTGACTTCCTCACCCTATCCTCCCTCAAGGGCAAAGCTGGGGGCAACCTGCTGAGAGGAGAAGAGGCCTCCCCTGCACCCCCTCCACTCCCTTGTGCTCTTGGGCGGGGGGGGGGGGGGAGGAGGGGGACTGCACATTGGTCCCAGGCTTGTGTACAGTCTCCCCCCACCCCCCAGCATGCATTGGTGAGGGATGGGATGGTGGGGTCGCACTGGCTCCAGCCTGGAGGGAATCGCTGTGCTCAAGGGACATCATCCTAGGCCAGATAACTGATTGGGAGAAATAGTGTATGTGCTCCTCTTGCTGCCAGGTGAGAGATATTTCCCTTTCCCAACTGAGAAAGTTCTGTGCATTTAGCCATTCCCTCCCCAACCCTCCCAGGGCATTGGCTGGGGAGGGGACAGCATCTGCCGGTGGCTGCTGCTAAGGGAGAGAGAGGGCTTGCCCAGCCCTGCCCTGAAGGAGAGAGGAGTGGGTAGCAGAAATCTTTTTGAAATCACTTTTGAAGATTTTTTTTTATGAATAGACTTTTTACAGCATTTTTAGGTTTATAGAAAAAAAGTGAAAAAATACAGAGTTCCCACATATCCCTTCTCCCTGCCCCCCTAAAGTTTCCTCCATTATAACATTTTGTATTAGAGTGTTACATTTGTTACAGTTGATGAGCCAGGATCCGATGCATTATTACTACCTAAAGTCCACAGTTTACATTAGGGCTCACTTCTCCTCTTGTACATTCTATAGATTTTGACACGTATATCTATATATATGTGTCAAATCTATATTTGACACATATCTATATATTTTGACATTGCATAATGTCATGTGTCCACAATCACGGTATCATACAGAATAGCTTCTCTACCTCAAAATCCCCCGTTCATCCCTCCCCTCTCCCCCTGGGCCCCAGGCAACTCCTAATCTTTTTTCTGTCTCCAGAGTTTTGCCTCTTCCAGAATGTCATATAATTGGAATGTTAGAATATGTAGCCTTCTCAGACTGGACTCTTTCACTCAGCAATACACATTTAAGCTTCCTCCATGTCCTTTCATGGCTTGACAGCTCAATTCTTTTTATTGTTGAATAAGATTCTACTGTCTGAATGTACCACAATTTGTTTATCCATTCACCTATGAATGGTTGCTTCCAAGTTTTGGCAGTTGTGAATAAAGCTGCTATAAACATTTGTGTGCAGGCTTTTGTGCGGGCATATGATTTCGATTCCTTTGGATAAATAGCTATGCGCATGATTGCTGGATCATATGGTAAGAGTATTCCTTGTAAGAAACTGTCAAACTTGTCTTTCAAAGTGGCTGCAGTGCCAACAATGAACAAGAGTCCCTGTTGTTCCACGTCCCCATCAGCGTTTGGTGTTGTCAATGCTTTGGACTTTAGCCATTCTAATAGGTGTGTAGTGTTACCTCACTGTCGTTTTAATTTGCAATTCCCTAATGACATATGATGTTGATGATCTTTTCATATGCTTATCTGTCATCTGTATATCTTCTTTGATGTAGTTCACGTCTGTTCAGACCTTTTGCCCATTTTTAATTGGTTTGGCTCTTTTCTTATCGTTAAAAAGTTCTTTGTGTATTTGGGATACCAGTTCTTTGATCACTTTTGTGTTTTGCTAAGATTTTCTCTCAGTCTGTGGCTTCCTTTCATTCTCTTGGTAGTGTCTTTTGTAGAGCAGAAATGCTAAATTTCACTGAAGACCAACTTATTAATTTCTTTTTTACTTATTTATTTTTAATGTTTATTTATTTTTGAGAGACTGAGAGAGGCAGAGAGCGAGCAGGGGAGGGGCAGAGAGGGAGGGAGACACAGAATTGGAAACAGGCCCCAGGCTCCGAGCTGTCAGCACAGAGCCTGACACAGGGTTTGAACCCACAAGCCATGAGATCATGACCTGAGCCGAAGTCGGACGCTGAACCAACTGAGCCACCCAGGTGCCCCTAATTTTTACTTTCATGGATCATCATACTTTTGGTGTTTTATCTAAAAAGTAATTACCAAATCCAAGGTCACCTAGATATTCTCCAATGTTATCTTGTAGATGTTTTAAGTAGTTTTTCATTTTACATTTAAGCCTATGAGATTTGTTTTGAGTTAATCTTTGTGACGAGTACAAAGTCTATGTTTAGATTCATTTGGTGTGCTGTGAATGCTCAGTTGTCCCAGCACCTTTTGTCGAGAGGGCTATCATTTCTCCACTGAATTGTCTTTGCTCTTTTATCAAAGATTAGTTACTGTATTTGTGTGTGTCTGTTTCCAGGTACCCTGTTCTCTTCCATTCATCTGTATTTATTCTTCTTCCTACACTATGCTGTCTTGATCAGTATAGCTTTAAGTCATGAAGCCAGGTGGTCAGAACTTAAACTTTGTTTTTCTCCTTCAATATTGTGTTAGCTGTTCTAGGTCTTTGGCCTTTCCATATACACTTTAGAGTAGGGTACATGTGTCAGGGTACCTAACCAGACCCTGATTGGGATTGTGTTGAATCTATGGGTTAAGCTTGGAAGAATAGGCATCTGAACAATTTTGAGTCTTCCTCTCCATGAACATGGAATACCTCTCCATTTATTTCAATCTTCTTTGATTTCTTTCATCAGGATTTTTTATTCCTTCCTTATCTATATCTATTTTGCACATATATTTTGTTAGGTTTATACCTAAGTATAAAAAGTGTTAATATAAATGGTGATATGTTTTTATTTATTTTTTTAAGTTTATTTATTTTGAGAGAGACAGAGACAGCACATGTTGGGGGTGGGGGCAGAGAGAGAGGGAGACAGAGAATCCCAAGCAGGTTCCGCACTGTCAGCACAGAGCCTGATGTGGGGCTCGAACTCACAAAACCATGAGACCATGACCTGAACCGAAACCAAGAGTTAGACACTTAACCAACTGAGCCACCCAGGTGCCCCACTATTGTTTTTGATTTCAAATTCTAAAACATTCAACATCTCAACATTCCAAGCAAGAAACAAGCTACATCCTGGCCTTCCAATAACTTCCCACTGAACTTAAACTCCCAACTCCTTCCCTGACCAGTCCCCCCGTCCAACCTCATTTTTCCTGTGTTTTGACCTTGCTTAGTGCCCTACCACTCCATTAGACTTTCTGAAGTTGGACCACCACTCTAAGCTTGGGTCTGCCTCAGGACCTTTGCATTTGCTGTTCTTTTCCCCTCTAGTTTTGTATTTTGTTGAACCCTATGAAAATAGTATTTTTGTAGACCACAAAAAAGTAAATATGTGTGATTACATGGGGTTCTACCTAATATATCCCACTGTTTCTCATCCTTCAAGACTCAGCTCAAAAGCTGCATCCTCAGAGAATAGCCATCCCTGACCACCCAACCCCACCTCCAGCCAGCCAGACACATCACTCTGTTTTATTTTCTTCATAACATTTATCACCATGTGAGGTCATCTCATTCATTTATTTGCTTCCTTGTTTATTGCCCATTTATTTCCTGTAGTATATAAACCTCCTAACAGTAGGGAACTTCTTCTGGCCAGTAAATTCTTCAGAGACCAGATGGGCTGGGGACCCCAGATATTTATACCATTCTAGGGAAGGGGAAGCCTCCCCCACTCCAAAAACTTGACTAACGTCATATTTCCAACCAGTTTTCTTGTTGGGAACAGACCCTGATTTATCTGACATAGAACAATAGGGAAACATGATATTTTCCCCATAAGTGTTGAGGACCAAATTCAAAATCATGTGGTTGAACAGTAGCATGGCTTGTTCAGAAAAGAAATTCTATTGGAGGCAGAGAGCACCAGGTAAGAACCAACTCTGTCCCAGCAACACCCATTTGTTTCCTTGGCCACCACCTCTACCAGCCTATCCTCTACTCCACAACAGAAGGGCTTTCCTTACACCACCACCCTCCTCCACCCACCTACCCCCCCGAGCCCCCCACCCCCATCCCTGGCCAGTATTCCTCCAGATCTATAACTTTTGGTGGTTCCTATTGCCGGACCCTGCTCTCTCCTGCCCCGTGGATTCTTCCTGGAGTCCTTCCTCCCCTGGTACCTAACCAGACCTTGCCTGTCCTTTGGAGCTAAGAGTTAAGCCCCACCTCTTCCGAGAGCCCTTCCTGTCTGCCTGACAGTGCAGGTCTTCCATCAGTGACCTGTTATCTTGCTCAGCTCACAGGGTTTCTTTGAGGCTTGCTGGGCCCTGTTTCAGAGCTCAGGCTCCAGAAGAATAGGGACGCAGTCCAGAGACTGAGCACCAGCCTGCTGCCTCCAAGTGTGACTTGCTGGAAGGGGAAGGAGGAGAGACTGAGGGGCCTCCCATTGAGGGGGGACCTTTGTCTCCTCCTTGGTGGGGCCAGACCCCCAAGAACACCCCAGCTCAGAGAGGTGGGGCATGGTCTCCCCGCTCCCCAGAGAGGCCACGCAGCAGCCCCTCCCTCCCCCAGTGTGGAGCCGGGCTGACTCAAGTGGCAGGAAAAACGCCCCCCCCCCCTTCCAAGCTGCTGCACATCTGTGCCCAGACAAAGCCAGCTATTAATCCTAGCTTTTGTGTGAGTGTTTGGGTGTTGAATTCCACTTGGATCTGCCGGCTTTTGGAAAGGGAGATTGGAGGGGATTTAGTGACAACAAAAGGAACCCACTGAGGGGAATGGGAGGGGCCAGGGGAGCCAAGAAACCCAAGTGCATTCACTCTGAGCCTGGTGGGGGCTCCCGGGAGCCCAGCTTCAGCGAGAGTCTAGCAAGGCTCCCAAATTCCCAGGGTCTGAGTCACAAAAAGGGGCCACTCCCCAAGAGAAAAACACCAGCTTCGTGGGTCTGCCTTGCACTCCAGATGCTGCCTGGGGCTGAGGCTCCAGCTTGACAGGGCCTGGGCACTGCCCCTTTCAGAATGGGGCAGCCCATTGCCTAGGGGAGTCCAAGGGTTGGGAGACTGGAGATAGGGACCAGGCAGAAGGCTGGAGCCCCGGGAGGGGTGGGGGTGGGTCTAGATCAGGGAGAGTCTCAAAGCCACCCTAGGGAGTCAACAACACAGCAATAAGGCCAGAGGCCCTGTGGCAATAGGTTGTCTAGTGGTCTGGGTTGGATTCTCCCTAGAAGTTCTCGGGCACCTGGTCCCAGCCAGAAGCTCAACCTCCAGGGAATCCAGTCCACACAAACCCTAACTCTGGCTCAAACATCAAACACTCAGAATAGCCCAGGACAGGGTCTGAGTGTGTGGGGGGGGGGGGGGGGGGGGGGGGGTGTGTCAGGCAATTCTGAGGGGGAAGACCTACAGGCGGGCGGCTGGTATGTGATTCTTTTACTTCGCCAAAGCTCTGGTCTAGTTACTACTTTGCTGGGAGAGCAGCCTGGAGTGTGAATGGAAACCCCCTGATCTGCCCCTGCCCCTCCTCGCTTTGTTCATTTCACTTTTTGAAATGAGCTTCCCATCTGTGGGTGCTTGACTCCAAATGTTCACCGAGTTTTCAGATCCCAACCAAGTATAAGTGGTTTTGTTTTTTTTTTAATTTTTTTTTTAACGTTTATTTATTTTTGAGACAGAGAGAGAGACAGAGCATGAACGGGGGAGGGGCAGAGAGAGAGGGAGACACAGAACCGGAAACAGGCTCCAGGCTCTGAGCCGTCAGCCCAGAGCCCGACGCAGCGGGGCTCGAACTCACAGACCGCGAGATCGTGACCTGAGCTGAAGTCGGAAGCTTAACCGACTGAGCCACCCAGGCGCCCCAAGTGGTTTTAACTCTATGTGGTGTGGAGACACACTTAGAGCTTCCTCCCCTTTTCCTGACCTTCTGTGAGATGTCTGCTAAAATCATTCATTCATCCATTCGGTAGCTGACTGAACTATTGCTCTGCAGGCCAAGTTCTGGTTTAGCTGCTGAGCAGCAGATGCAAAATGTGACTCCCAACTGACACTTGTGTGCTCAACTAAGCCTCTGGGTTTACTTGACTATTTTCTAATGGTTGTGCACACTTAACATATTTTAAAAAACATTTTTGGGGTGCCTGGGTGGCTCGGTCGGTTAAGCATCTGACTGTTGGTTTTGGCTCAGGTCATGAGCTCATGATTCGTGAGATCGAGCCCTGAGTTGGGCTCTGCACTGACAGCATGGAGTCTGCTTGGGATTCTCTCTCTCCCTGTCTCTCTGCTCCTCTCTCTGCCCCTCCCCTGCTCACCCTCTCTTTCTTGCTCTCAAAAGAAAAAAAAAAAAAGAAAAAAAAAACAACCCCCCAAACCCGAGTGTTTGGGGGCACCTGGGTGGCTCAGTCTATTAAGCATGCAACGTCAGCTCAGGTCATGATTTCGCAGTTTGTGAGTTCGAGCCCCGCGTCGGGCTCTGTGCTGACAGCCCGGAGCCTGCTTCGGATTCTGTGTTTCCCTCTCTCTCTCTCTGCCCCTTCCCCACTAGTGCTCTGTCTCTCTCTCTCTCTCTCAAAAATAAACATTAAAAAACCCCCAAGCATTATTATTTGATGGTGCTACATTGGTTTCAGGTGTACAACATAGTGATTCAGCTTCTCTATACCTTATGCTGTGCTCCCCACAAGTGTAGCTGCCATCTGTCACCACACGAGACTATTACAATACCATTGACTGTATTCCCTATGTTGTATCTTTTGCTCCCATGACTTGTTTATTTCATAACTGGAAGCCTATATCTCCCACTCCCCTTCCCCAGTTTTGCTCATCCCCACCCCTCCCCCTCACCCCTCTGGCAACTGTCAGTTTGTTCTCTGTATTTATAGGTCTGATTCTGCTTTTTGTTTGTTTATTAATTTGTATTTTTTTTTTAGATTCCACATATGGTATTTGTCTTTCTCAGTCTGAGTTATTTCACTTAACATAATACTCTTCGGGTCCATCCATGTTGCTGTAAGTGGCAAGATGGCATGCTTTTTTAGGGCTGAATAATATTCCTGTGTGTGTGTATGTGTGTGTGTCACATCTTCTTTATATGAATGTTTTCTTCTATCTTAATTAACTCTGGAAATAAACTCAACTCATTCATTTATTCATCCCCTCACTCATTCAGCACAGGTGAAATCAGGCTGGCCCACCAGGTAGGTCCTTTATACTAAAAAATTTTGATTGTTCCCCCAACCCTTCCTGGTCTTCAGGGAAGAGGGCCTCACAGGTGCTCACTGTGTTGCTGTAAAGGCTCTCTCTCCCCAACACCGTTTCTGAGGACCTGGTCGCAGGCAGCCCTGCTCTGGAGGGGTTTCAGAATAGGTAGGCCGGTTGCTGCCTCCAGGGACGATGGCCTCCTCTGGGTCAGGGAGCAGGCACAGCTTCTCTAGCTCCCAGATGGAGCCTTCTAGAAGACCAGAGAACCACTCTTCCCAGTTTTGCCAGAGGGGATCTGTGCTGTCATTGGGGAAACTCCGCGAGCCTGGGTGAAGGTCCCCGCCGCTGCACTCACTGGGAACTCTGGGCCAGCGGACATGTCACTCTGTACTGAAGAGCTGGGCCACCTTGGTGGGAGCTTTCTTCTGGGTTGCTAGTGAGGGGCTTGGCAGCATGGATATGGTCGTGGGGATCGAGAGGATGGGTGAGCGGAGGTGAACGTGGGACTAACTCCTTAGTTCCACATTGCAAGGGTGGGGGGCGGCGAACAGTGGCAAGATAAGTTTGCAGGCCTTGGGTGGCCCTGAGGCGTCCCCGAATAGGCGGTGATGAACGGAGCTACTGCGAAGGAATGGTCAAGACGAGGCACCGGGCTCTGGGGGCATTTGTAGAAAGAAGGCACTGGGCATGTGGTTTAGAAGGGACTGTGGTTTAGAGCCCTTACCATGGGTGGCCTCCTAGGTCCGGCACAGAGTCTAGAAGGCCCTTCTGGAGTCTGTGGGTCAGGGCCTTGGCTTCTGTCTCCAGTTTCCTTCCGGAGATGGTCAGAAGGGCCTCTGTGAGTGTCAGGACCGTCAGAGGCTCCCTGTGCAGCTGCTTGGGCAGGGAAAGGTCGGGCTTCCCAAATCAGAAATGATCTGAAGTGCCATTTATTGAGTGCTTTGTGCCAGGTATGTGGTCAGGACTATTATTCCCATTTTATAGCTGAGTGAGCGCACACTGAGACTCAGAGAGGTTAAGGGCTTGACCCAAGGTCACATAGCTAAATAGCGGTACATCCAGGACTTCAGTCCCTGGGTTCTCCTCCACCCTGATGGGGATTCCTCAGACCTCTGGATCCTCTCTTCCCCAATTCCACCTCCCTCAGCCATTTCAGAGTTTCAGAGTTCAACAATGTGGGAAAGGCCTGGAAGGAGGGGGGGAAATCCAATTGGAGCCTCTCTTTTGGCTTCTCGGTCAAAGATGAGATGCCGAGAGGGACATGAGTGGTCAGGGGGTTATCTGGAGAGTTCATTTCTTCAAGATGTCAACCCCACCCCCCCGCAGAAAAAAACGGAGTAGCAAATTTTGCTCTGGAAAGTAAATTTTTAAATTAAAAATAATTTTTTCCTTTAGACGAAAACAAGTATGTCCTTTGTAGGGCAGAGCTAGAAAATACAGAACAGCAAAAATAAAAATGTCGCTTTTGTAAGAGGTGATGACTTCTAAAACCTTATGTATATTTTTATAAGTTCCTTTCTAAGTGCAGACACATACACACACATACACATTGTCAGACTCTTTATTTTTCTAACAAAGCAAACTGTTACCATTATTATTTGGAATCTTTTTTTCCACTCAATAATTTATCTGAACATTTTCCCAAGCAGGGACATATTTATTCATCTACTATATCATATTCATTGGCCGTGTGGCATTTCGGTTCTATGACTACACCATAATTCATTGAACTAATTTCCTAATGTTAAATATTTAGGAATTTCCCATTTTTTGTTCTTGCTATGATTAACAACTCTAGTTAAAATCTCAGTACATCCTTATCTAGAATCTCAAAGTGAAATTGATGGGGCAAAAGGTGTGCCCAAGAGCCCTCAGGCAAGACTGTAGCCATTTATTCTCATAAAACAATGTTTGGGGGTCCTCCCACCCCCCAAACACACTCGCAATACCCTGTTGCCATTCCTACAAATATTCTTTCATTTAAAAAAAAAAAGGTTGACAATTTGATACATGAAATGCTATCTCATTATTGTTTTATTTAGCGTTTCTTTAATTATTAATTGAGGTCAACAGTTTTTCATGTGCCTATTAGCCATTTTTATTTCTTCTCTGAATTACCCATTCACATCCTGCATCCATTTTTCTATTGCATAATCTTTTTAACATAGTTGTCTTATTTAAGTGAATAGTTCTCAACCCTGGCATATTAGAATCACCTGGAAGACTTTTTAAAGAAAGAAAGAAAGAAAGAAAGAAAGAGAGGAAGGGAGGGAGGAAGGAAGGGAGGGAGGGAGGGAGGGAGAGACAAAGCCTCATCCCAGAGTAAATATTTGGTGAAGCCCGGCCATCAGTATTTTTTAAAGTGCCCTCGTGCTTCTAATTTGCAGCTATGGCTGAGAACCCTCGTTATAAATTACATTTCTCCCTGTCTGGCTCCGAATGCTTTTATTGCAGAATCTATTCTCCTTTCTTTGACACCAGTTTTCTCTTGTGAAAAATGGGCAGCAGAACTGGGAAGCAACACAGCACGCCCTCCTAAATTCTATAAATCCCATCAAGGAGGCCAGGGCTTCAGGAAAAAGGGTGAGGCAGATGCTGTGGTCAGGCTCTGTGCCAGGCGGATTGGAAGAAATTAAAAATGCTCACTCAGGCCATAAGGCTTTCCCTGAAGACAGCCTGAGCTCTGAGTGGAGGGGGATGAAATTCAGTTTCTGTGCAACATGTTTGCTTCTCTGTTGCATCCACCTTCAGGCGCACAGCAATCTCGCCCTCTCTGGGGCTTCGAGGTTTAGAATTAAAGTCTTCTCTGAGGCATTCGCTCCCCTTTCAGTTGCCAGCATGAGAAAAGACTGTAGGTCCAAGGAATCGGGTCCTCTAGGAGGGAACTATCCCCCTGGCTCACAGGTCTGCCTTGAATATGGGAGGGGGTCTCCCGGGGGGTTCGAGGGCCACCTCCACTGCCTCTCATCCTCTCAAGGGGTTTATGACATTGTCAGAGCAAACTTACTAGAGTTCTGTTAAAACCCGAAGGATCGGCCCCACGCCCACTGCTCCACCCTGGTGCAGGCTGTACAGGTCCCACCTGGTGCATAGGATGGGATGAAAGGGTCTTTCTGGTGATTCACTCAGGAAGTTCCCTGGAAACCCCCAGGCTGGCGGGGTGCCAATCCAGGTCGTGCGGCTGAAGCCTTGCAGTGGACAGCAAACTTGGGTCTTCTAGGTGTTACTGCCCCAGAGGAAGGTGGAAGCCATGCATGAATCCTACTCCACCTTGTGCTGGTACGTAACCCTGAACCTCAGTTTCTTCATCTGTAAAATGGAAGTAGAGTTGCCAAGAGGACCAAAAAAGCAGTATGTAGCGCACTGTGGATCCCGAGTAAATGCCAGGGGTGCTCCGTGTACGTCCCTCCACATCCTTTCTCTACCTTCACCAGTCAAACCTGAAGCCTTCGAGTCCAGCTTGAATTCCCACCCTCTTTCTTATCCCCGTGTCCCCCACTTATTCCTTTGTTGCGAGGCAAAGGAGGCAGCACCGACCCCCGCCTACACCAGAAGCTGTACCCCTCCACCTGCATTGAGCCCCCTGCCTCATCTTCTCCCCTCTCCCTGAGAACCCCACACTCCCCAAAGCCCCGGCGCCTTCCCACCCAGGCCTGACTAAAGTATTTACAGTAAATACTAATTTTTGTTGAGTTTATTTTGTGCCTGGGACCATGCTTCATCTGCATTATCTGGGTAACTATTCACAGGAATCTTTTGCCATCCCATTTGACAGGGGAGGAAAGTTAGACTAGTTCTGCATAGCTTGCCTAAAATTACAGGGCAATAGGGAACAGAGCCGAATTCTCACGCCACCATGCTCTGTGCTCTGTATTATATACACTGACCTTCTCCTGTGTGCCTGGCCCCAAGGAGCTTAAACTCCAGTAGGTGTTCTCCACCCCCCCACTCCCCCACGCCCCCTGCACCCTGCTCATCTCTTTAGGATTTAGCCTACTCTGCCTTGAATTGGTATTTTCTCTTATCTCCTTGGACCATGAGTTCCCCCAGGGCAGAAAATACGCTTTTGTTATCTTATTCATCTTCAAGTCTGGCAATGCTTAGAACGTTGTAGGTTCTTAAGTTATTTTTCTAATTCTAGAGTAAAAAGTGCTCATTCTAGAAAAAAAAGGAAAACAAAAAAAGTGAAATAGAAAACAAGTATCACCTGTGAATCCACCACCCAGAGAAAATCTTTGCAAATATTTTGGTGAATTTCCTTCTAATCACATGTATATATATAACATATATATGTAATTTAGACAAATATGTATTTTGCACAAAGTGGAACAACATACAAGACCATTTTTTTGAACATTTTAATTTATTTTTGAGAGACAGAGACAGAGCATGAGCGGGGAGGAACAGAGAAAGAGGGAGACACAGACTCCAAAGCAGGCTCCAGGTTCTGAGCTGTCAGCACAGAGCCTGACACGGGGCTTGAACCCATGAACCATGAGATCATGACCTGAGCTGAAGGACACTTAGCCGACTGAGCCATCCAGGCGCCTCCAAGACCATTTTTAAGAAAGATTTTATTCCCAAGTAATCTCTATACCCAACATGGGGCTCAAACCCACAACCCTGAGATCCTAGAGTCAAAAGCTCCACTGACTAAGACAGCCAGGTGCCCCTACAATATTATTTTTATGCTGCTTTTCAACCTTATATCATGAGCAAATCCCAGATCATTGGAAATTCTTTGAAAATGAGATTTTTGATGGCTGTAGTTTGTTCTCTCATGTGACAGGTCCCCTTCCCGTCTAAAACACTCCCATAGTGTTGTGGTTCATTTACAGTTTCTCTGATTATTCCCATAAGAGAAATATCTGAAATGGAATTATTGGGACAAAGAGAAGAGATATTTGCAAGGCTCTTGACATATCACAGCTGGCTCTGAACAAACCCCTGCTCTCTCAAACCCTCTCTTGTCTCACCTACTCAGGTGTGCCCATTGACCAGCCAGAGGCCCCAACTCTCTAGGGCCCCCTCTCATTCCTAACCCACCTGCTCAGAAGCAGGTGGGAGGGTCACCTGGTACATGAGACTGGAGGGACCTGGCCAACCTATGCCCAAATCTCCCGCTCTCTGACTTGGACTCCATCAACAGAATTATTCCTTGGGTTAAGGGCAGTGTGGCTCAGATGCTTGTAAAATGTCTCTGGCTGGAGACCATGACTACTAAACCATGAGTACTAGGCTATCCTTCTTTGTCACTAGGTTAACAGGGCTAGAACCCACGAACCCTGAGATCATGACCTGAGCCGAAGTCGGATGCTTAACCAACTGAGCCACCCAGGCGCCCCGAGGGAGCTTTTAGATCAGAATCTTGGAATGTATCCCCAAACCCTGCTTGGATGGATTTTCATTCTGCCTGTAAATGACCTCCATAAAGCAGTGGCCCACAGTTCTTTAGCAGGAGGCTGGGCACAGGAGCCACCCCAGGTGCTGTGAGCTCCTCAGAGGCCATGGACAAGACAGTCAGAGTGCTTTTCCAGCTCTGCTGTTAACAATTTGGGGTTAATCTAAAGAGATGCTAAGTGGATCAGTTCTTTGAGAAAATGTGTGTCAGTTTCCAAGTCACTCCTGGTCATCATCCAGGAAAGACAGTTTTCATTAAAGAACGCCAGGGCCGCCTGTAGGAACACTTCTCCCTGTGTCCCCAGGCACTCAGCAGCAGACGTGAATGGCTGCGCGGAGCGGCCGCTAACTGAGCGAACAAAGACGGGATGGGAGTCCTCCCGGGGCCCGGTGGCCTGCGGGACAGAGCCGGGCGCCCCAGAGCCGCTGCCCTCAAACTTCCGCGGACGCGGCGGTCTCGGAGGGCCTGCGGGTCTCGGAGCTTGCGGGGTGCTGAGGCTCTGATGCCGAGGGTCTGGGCTGGCCCGAGAGTCTGCGGGTCTAACAAGTCCCGGGGGGAGGGCAGGGGCGCCTCCGGGCGGCGGGACGGGCTCAGGCCGCGGGCGAGCGGGAGCGCGCGAGCGGGCGGAGGGGCAGCGGCGCCAGGGACCCGGGGCCCTCGGAGGGGGAGCGGCCGCGGCAGGCGGGCGGGCGGCTCCGGGACGGCCGGCCCGCTGACCCGTACTCGGGCGCCGCCACTGGGGGAGAGCCAGAGCCCACAGGGGCTCGCGCAGGGTAGCGGGGCGGGGAGTGGGGAGGCGAGGGCGGCAACTCAGGCTTCTCTGCTCTGCCTCCCGGCCCACCGGGCCCGGGCCTCTCGAGCCCTCCCTCTTCCCCAGCTGCCTGTGGCCCTCGGAGGAGCTTGCCCACGGGAGGAGACAGGAGGCTTCAAGGGCACTCCCGCCCCCAGACCACCGGTCTAGCGACCTGGAACCCATCTCGCGGCCATGTGGCCTTCAGCACCTCACTTCACCTCTCTGGCCTCAGTTTCTCCTTGTGTAAAGCAACCGGATTGGAGAGGCATGGTTTCTGAGGTCCCTTCCAGCTCTGGAGGGCTGGGATTGTCCATTTTGACGGTGTGAGTGGGACTAAGATAGGCAGGGAGCTATGTACGCCCTGGAGGAGGAAGGAGGATGAGTTGGGAGAGAGGCATCCTGGCCTCGAAAAGGGAAGGTCCCTGTGGGAATCCCCTCACTATCTGAGGGCCTGATTTACGGTCACGTGTTTGCTAGAGGATGAGGGAAGGAACAGGAAGGAACGTGCAGACTTGACTGGAAAATCCAGCTGGACAGGAGACAGCTCCTGGCTGCGCCTCCCACCGAGGCTGGAGGCCGGCTTGGCCCTGGCCCTGCATCACATGCCCTGCTGTCCGGTCGCCCCATCCAGGGCCGCAGCTGCCACCCGGATGGGAGCCCCTGAACACAGTGTCTAGTAAGCTTTGAGGCTTCACACGTGCTCCCAAGATCGTGTGGAAATGACCTTATCTTCAACTTAAATCCGTTTTTCCTATAGATTTACTGAATGAGTTTAAAGACACTAGTTCTTAATTTATGAGCTTGGCGGCAGCTTCCAACACATTAACCCGGAGGCCTTCAGGTCCTCCCCAGCCCACGCCTGTCCCCTTCTGCAAGAAGGGAGGCTCCCACAGGATGTCCAGATGGCTCAGAGAAGTACAGAAGATGGTCGGTTGCAAGTGGCACAAATGCCCCTGTGAGTGGCTTAAAGATCAGCGCACCTATAGAATATATAAATACGTGTGCCATTTGACACGTGCATCTGCCTCACGGATTCACCGTAAAGGTTGAATGCTAGCCAGCAGGAAGGGCAGGGGCGTGACGGGGCTTGGGTGCAGCGGGACTCCACCGGCGGTCCCAAGATCAGGGACTTGAAGTACCACAGCAGCTCTTCTCCAAACATCTAGAGCAAGGGAATCCTTAGCAAACCACACAGAGCATTGGAGGAAGGTCTGCTGAGGCCCAGACCGCTTCACCCGGGCCTCTTTGGAAGAAGTGCCAATAGGTGCCTTGTGGGTGAAAGTGGGACGGCAGGCCCTTGGGTTGGGGGCTGAGGAGGGCTGAGAGGGGACAGGCTGGGGAGGCTGCCTCGCGAATCTCTCTCTACCCAGAGAAGGCACTCCTTGGGAGAAAGACCCCATGACTTTGATGCAGAAGAGGGAGCGAGGGGGCTTGTTAACCTTGAGTCTGGGCCCCACCTCTGCGAGCCATCTCTTCCAGGCTGGGGACTCTGGACTAGGATCCCTGCTTGTCAGCCCCCAGGAGCTGTCCTTGAGGCACACACCTCTGAGTTCGATGGCCTTCCAGTGTCCCATTGCTCTGTGCTCAGCTATTCCCCTGGTCACCCCTGCCCAGAGTGACCTCTCACCTCTCTGGATTCCTCTGACTTTTGTTTTGGCTCTCAGCCCTCACAGCAGGAGGTCTGTAAAGCCCCGGGTGACGTGGGGCCTGTTGCCCAACCTCAGTGTTATTACCTGTGGAATGGAGATAATCACCGTAGATACTTCAGGGGGTGGGTGTGAGGCTCAAATGAGATTACAGAGCTCGAGAGGTACAATGGCGCCTGGACTTTAAACTCCAGCTTTAAATCCAGTCTGTCTGCTGGGGGCTTGGGGCAAGTTAACTTAAGCTTTCTGGGTCTCAGTTTTATTATCTGTGAGGGGAGATGAGAAGAATGGCACCTATTTCCTAGGACTGTTGGGAGAATAAACGAGAGAGCGCTTTGAGCTGTGCCTGGCACTTACTACGTGCCAGCTTTGTTCCTACAGAGCTGAGCATTGAGCTGTGTGGATAGGAAACCCCCATGAAATAACTTGAAAACAAACCCAAACACCCCAACCTGCCTCCTCTCATCGGGCCTTATCTCCGCAGTTAGCTAGCGCTGCATGTGGCGGGAGTTTGACACAGCTTTGTTGATTCACTATCCAAAAAGCTGCCAGATGCCGGTCTCTGTGTTTTTCTTACCCATTTTTCCCCTTTATGGTGGGGGGTGGGGGGGCGGTATCACCAACTCTGCTGGGAAACCGATGAAAGTCATGGATCCCCAGACAGGTGCTCAAGAAGCAAATATTCACAATATGTTGCACAGAATTTCAGGGGACTCCTAGACCCCCCGAGGGTGAGGGTGAGAAGCCCCTCTTTAGATGATACACCCTCCACGTCTTGTTTGTTGGTCTTACTCCAACAAAACAAAAGCTGTTTCTCCTCCACTCATCAGTGCCCGGCACCTTGGCTTCCACCCTGGCTCCAGTCCCCCGGTTACCTCTCCCCAGGGCCCCTCGCTCAGAGCCTACATCAAGCCAGGCCCTTGGCTAGGAGTTAAAAACAGCACCTGTTCAGAGTTTGAGGGTTGAAAACGGGGTGTGGGTGGGAAGTGGGGGTGGGCAGGGGGAGGGGGGAAGAAAAGAAACAGAAGAAGCAGACTCAACGTAAAAAAAAAAAAATCAGACAGAAGGAATCATCCTCCAAGCCAAACGCCGTAATTCACAGGGCTCTTATTCGCTGAGTGGGACTAAATGGTATTTATGACCAAGAGGCCCTGGGCTCACCCCAAGTTGAGCGATTCATTCAGTTGCCCAAACTCCGGCAGCAGGGAAGAGAGGCACGGGGCTGGGGAGATCAGACAGCTTGGAGGGGGGGATTTTATTGTTCACGACTCGTGTGATTCTTTATCTACTTAACGTTAAGTGTAGTTTCCGAATTTTAGTACATGTTTCTGGGAAGATGATGACCTCAAACAGTGTCTGTTCCCTTTAAGGTTAATTATGGGCTTGGAATTGGGCTCTATGCTGTGGGCCCATTCATTCATTCATTCATTCATTCATCCAAGATTTATTAGGTGCCTTCCTTACACATGAGAAGCTGTTCTAGGCACTAGAGATACAGCAGTGAACACAGCAACAAAGGTCCCTGTCCTAATGAAGTTTACAGTTTTGGCAGGAAAGACAGATAACACAAAATAAACAACAGACACATGTTGGATGGTAATGTGTACTGAGAAGAAAGACACAGCAGGCAGGGGCTAGACAGGGTGGCACGGTGCTATTCTAGCTAGTGCTTAGGAAAGGCTTCTTTGAGCAGAGGCCTAGGGGACGAGGGACAGAGCCATGCAGAGGCCTGGGAGAGGGGTCCCAGGGAGGGAGGAAGGAAGGCCATCCACCAGGTTGGGTTGGGACAGCCCAGCATGACTGAGGACCCACAGGGTCAGTTCCCACAGCTGGGGGTTTCTGGATGGCAAGGCTGGGATGTCCCCAGCCCTCTGCTGGAACCTTTCCCAGGGCTGTATAGGTCCTTCCTGGCTGCGTGCTTGGACCTCTCCTCCATGCTGAGAGCACCCCAAGGGCTGTTTCTTCCTCAGCCTTACCCCTCCCTGTTGTACCTACATTTTGCAGAGCCCAAGACTTTTGCTGAAAGCTGGATGGAGTTGGTGATATTTCAAGATGTTGACCTTAAGAAAGGCTATCCTGTTTGCTGTAGACCGAATGTGTGTGATTTGTGCCCTCTCGGAATTCGTATGTTGAAATCCTTACCCCCAGTGCAATGGTATTTGGAGGTGGGGCCTTTGGGAAGTGATTAAACCTTTGGGATGGGATTCGTGCCCCTATCAGGCACCCCAGACAGCCCCTCCGCCCCTTCTGCCATGTAAGGATGCTGTGAAAGAGAGCTGTCTATGAATCAGGACACAGGCTCTCACCAGAACCTAGCCAGGCTGGTGTCCTGACCTTGGACTTCCCAGCCTCCGGGACTGTGAGAAGTATTTTTGTTTAAGCAGCCTGAAGGGACTAAGACCCTGTTAGAGGAAACAGAGGGGATAGAGAAACAAGTCACATGACACCGGCAGGAAACAGGTACGTCCAGAATGTGGGGCATTCTGTAACACAACTGGCCTGGCCTCTTAAAGAAAACAACCACACTGTAATAAAAAATAAAAGGATGGGAGGACTGGTCTAGATTAAAAGGAACATATAGTCAAATGGGATGCATGCTCCTTGAGCAGACCTTGGTTTGAGCAGCCAAGCTATAAAAGACATTTTAGGGACACTCTGGGGAATTCAAATGGACTGGTTTTCAAATGGTATTTGTATATTATTGTTCGTTTTCTTAAGTGTGATAATAGTATTAAGGTCAGATGAGAATATCTCTGTATTTTGATATGATGTTGATGTGTGTGGCAGGGACATGTGATGATATCCATAATTTATTCTGAAATTATTCACCCAAGTAAATAAGTAAATAAAATCTAAGCTACCTAAGGTCTAGAATGGCTCAAGGGAAGGGAATGAGATGCCCCAAGGGACATGGTCCACCTTCCTGGAGTTGGCTGGGCCCTAAATACTTGACAGACCCCAATGGGTGCACTTTCTGTGTCCCGGAAGGGAATGTGCACAGCACCTGGCGTTCAGTTGCTTAATCGGAGGTGAATGAGTGGATGGTCTCTGTGGGACTGAGTACTTGCCCCTTAACACCGACACCCCACCTACCCTTGACGCTCACCACGAGACAATTAACAACATGAGCAGACTGTCAAGGGTCACGTTTTATGGAAATGCCCTGTGAGGTCTCTCTGGATGATTGCAGACGTCACTGCCGTCTGCCTGCCCCCCTCCCCGCTCCCGGAGCCCCTCCAGCATCTCCTGGCGGCCCGGGCGGGGCGCTCAGTTATTTCTGGAGCCTCACCCTTCAGGTGGAGAGTACGCTGCTCATAATCACCAGGTCATGAACAGCTGGCCTGCCGGGCCCTAATTATTTCATCGAATCAGGGGCTGCGTCCTAACAGCCTGTGTCTCAAAAGACTCCCAAGTCAGGCAAGGCACACTGTGGGCACCCAGTAGAACTTGATGCTGTTATCCTAAATAACAACAACAACAATAATCATAGTACCGAACATTTATCAAGCACTTATTATTTCCGAGTGTCACACTAAGTGT
Source organism: Panthera uncia (assembly GCF_023721935.1). Taxonomy (NCBI): domain Eukaryota; kingdom Metazoa; phylum Chordata; class Mammalia; order Carnivora; family Felidae; genus Panthera; species Panthera uncia. The sequence goes on along the minus strand of NW_026057578.1, from coordinate 80,005,273 downwards.
CTAACATGAGTTATGTCTTTAATTCTACTCAGAAGCCTGTTTGGGTCTTTTTCACGCTAATTCCTATCCCCATTTTGCAGACTGGTTCATGGTCTCACAGTTAGGCAGTTCCAGGATTCAAACTCTGGTTGCCTCATTCCTGCTTCTCTCCCAGGAGGGCCATGGAAGACGTGGCCCTGGAAGACTGACTCAGGATTCCTTTGTCGTGGGGCTGCTGAATGCCTGAAGAAGCTTCCTAGGAAAACCGTGAGCCACCAGGGCCCCAGGGACTCTAGTTACATTCTTCGTCCCCTACTGAGCTCCGTATTGAAGCAATTAGCTAAAACAATAGCTCGTGCCCCTTCTTTCACAGCCCTGCAGTAAGTAGCACACCACAGGGCAATGAAAAGTCAAAAAGTCAGGCAGACCGACAAGTGTCACCTTTTACGGAAGTGCCAGAGAGGACCCTCTCCCCAGAAGTCTGCCCGTGAAGATTTGTGCCACCAGACGCTGCCGCTCCCCTTCAGCTGGGAAAACAACCCTGTTTTCAAGCGCCTTGGGCTTTCTTGTCAGTCATTAGGGAAAGGCATTCCTGGCGGGTCCTCACTAGCATCTGAGCTGGGACCGACCACCGGTTTTCACCTTTGCTCCTCTCCCGGGACCCATGGCCCATCCATCTCCTGGTTGGCTGCAGCTGATATTAGATAAATACCGGTTGTCACCAGTGGGCTCTGCCCAGATTTTCCACCCCTGAATGCATCCTTTCAATAGGTGTTCGGTGACACAGGGCCCATGAGGTCCTGCCTGCCTCACAGATGTTAGGTTCCAGCCACAAAACCAAAAAAAATCTGGGGTGGGAAAGAAGAGTCCAGATTTCACTGAACATGAAGCTTTCCAGAGCTGCTGACTAAGGACTTCTCTTTCCAAACATCTGAAACAGCAAACAGATTGTAAATTAAGAAGGAGTTACAAGATAGTAGCTGCAGGGAAGCTCGTCCCTGTTTTCTGGGTTGTAGCTGCTGCTACAGAGCCGAGTCTGGACCCGGGCAGCAGAGAAAGGTGATTACACAGGGCAGGGGGTCTGAGCGTTGGAGGGCCCGCCACAAGTAAGAGGTGGCTGCCCAAAGAGTTCTGGCCTCTTCTCTGAGCCAAGGGAGAGCAGTTTATTCTGACGAGAGGTGGAACACTGGTCTGGGTCGTTCTCTGGAGCCAATGAATTAGTGACTCCCACCCAGATCAGAGTTCAGACTCCCGAGGCAACTCAGCAAAAATAAAGTGAAACAAATGGTAACCCCATCAAGATGATGCTTCCCTGGACCAGAGCATGAAGGGAGGAGTTACACAGTCTTTGGGCCACACTTCTCTCCTCCCACAGAGTAAAAATACTGATTTTGGGAAAATGTCTGCATTCAGTGGAGGCTTGAATCTATAATGACGGGAGAGCCCCTGGGATAGCTTGATCTGGCAGCGGTCTTGCTGGATGTGGGGTCCTGGGGCCAGATGGGAGCCTGGGCCCAGAACCACAGAGTCAGGAGCCAGTCTCCCCACCATGCCCGAACGGCCGCCAGCTCTGGCACGGAAGTCCTGCCTCGGATAACCGGAAAGAAGAAAAGGGGTGGGGTAAAGGGGGTGTGGAAAGCTGATGGAGGCTGGGCAGGTTTCAACCTGGAGCATGCCTTCAGGCATCCTCGCCTTGTCACTGGAGTGTAATGACTGTCAGGGTGACACCCCCTTTCCGGATATCCAGCTTTATCTGAGGATCCAACAGTCTGGTCATCTGAGTGCCTCTGAGCCACGTCGAGCCTTGCTCAGGGACCGAGAGGCATTTTACTGATTCCCCATAACCATCTGCACAGGGCACCCTCTGGGAAACGGTCAGGGTGATTCTAGGCTTGGGAGTCTCCTATAGAGCCATGTACTTTTCAGCCAGGAGCTGCTGGTGGTGTAGGCTACAGAGTTGTGCCCTAGGAGTGGCCGAGTTCCCCGTATGTCCAGCCCCTACTTGCTGCTTGCCCAAGGCAGGGAGTGAGGCAAAAACAAACCAAAACAAATAGCTTTTGGCAAAATGGAAGCCCTGTGGGGTTGGTGTTGATGTTTGGGGGTTGTTTCAGAGCCTGGAGGATTGAGTCAGTGATCAATAGAATAGGGTTTGTTTTGGAAAAAGTCAGATGGGGCTAGAGGTGGGGTTCACAGTATTTGCAGGCAAAGGCAAAACACAGATTCTGGAAGGATCCCTATCCATTTCACTGGGAGGCTTATGCATAAACTGGTTTAGGAAGCAAACAAGGTGACAGTTTGCCTATGTGTCAGGCGCTGTGACAGGGAACAGGGGGACAAATCTGGGCCAGACCCTGTCCCTGCCCTCAAGATGCTTGCAGCCTGAGGGAGAAAGAGGAGCAAATCTGTCGTCATAAAGCAAGGCGACAGGTTCTGTAACAACCCTCATCGTGCCAAGAGGCTGATACTCTTCGGGTGAGCATTCAGACTCGGGGATCAGATAGACTTGGGTTCTAGACTCTTCTGCTTCCTGGCTGAGTGACCTTGGGGAAGCCACATCATGTTCCAAGTCTTGGTTTCCTCACCAGTAAATTGGAGCAGACTATAGTTCAGGTACTTCTCAGGGTTACCGGGAGGATTCAGGGAGGGAATGTGTGCGAAGCCCCATGTCTGGCATTCAGGAATGCTCTTAATCAATGTAAACTAGCTTTATTACGAGTGTGGTAGTATTATCAGAGAGGCTTGCCAAACACTCTGCAAGGCTGGAGAGCGGCAGTGTCTGGGGAGGCGGGGCCTGGGGGCATCCAGAGGAGCTCCCGGAGGAAGGGGTGCTGGCCGGCTAGTGAGAAAGAGCATTCCTGGGATCCAGGTGCTGTGCCACATTCACACATATTATGTGAAGATTTGCAATACTCTCCTCAGCGGTGGCCCAGGCCAAAAGGTTAGACTGAAACAGTGGATACTGAAACATAACGCCCTGGAGGTCAGGCTGACTCTGACTTACAGTCAGGAGCACAACCAGGGGAGGCTATGGGGACTTAGGTTTTCGCTCAGTAGTAGTCTTAACAGTCAGTGCTGGCCGTCAAAGCAAGCGTGTTCGAGGGCTGTCTTGTGAGACTGAGCTCACTTGAGGTCCTTGCACATCTTCCGGCAAAGGCCGGACTGGCCACCCCTTCAGAGGGGAGCTGCAGGAGGGTATAATGAAAAGGCCCAGAGTTAGGAAAACTGGCTTCATTCCGGTCCTGCCTCTAGTTATAGATGGATAATGTTGTGCAAGTCAGTTTCCTTGTGTGGACTTAGCACTTCCTCAGCTCAGAGAATTGAATCATCCTTGGCTTTTTCAACTTGTGAAATCTTCTGCAACACCTCCCCCCTGCCCTCAGTACATAGGTCCGATGAGCTACTAATGGACATCCCTGTCACCACAGAGGCTAGCCCTCCTGGGGCGCTGCGGGGCTCCTGGGAGTGGTTTACAGGGGCTGGACTGGCTGATCTTCCAGCCCTAAAATTCTATCATTCTCTACGGTTTCTTCCTACCTTACTTTTCAAGTCTGTAGACTCCAATCCCTCATTTTATGCAAGAAGTACCTGAGTCTTAGAAAAGGGATTTATCCAAGATCTTACAGCTGATTAGTGGAGAACTGTATTTAGAACACACAACTCCTGGCCTAATCCCTTCTACCTCTGCAGGCGGCTCCCTACTGCCATCCATGATTTGTCTTAGCATTTGTTCCTCCCAAGGTCCCAGTACACCTGTGCTGCCCTCTGTAGATTTCTTTGCCTCTTAGAAAAACAGATCCAGTCCGACACATTGCTGCAGCCCGAGACAATACCCTAGGATTCGTTTCTCTAGGTAGTACTTTAGCTCAATGAAATGGGAAGTGAAAAATAAGGCCCAGACTTCCAGTTGTCCCACAGTATCTGTTCTCTCCTTCTTACTTCCAGAACCCCATTTAGATGGCTGCCCAAAATAAAGGTATTTCCCACTCTCTTTTGTAGCTCGATATGGCGCAACTAGGTTCTGCCCTAAAGATAGTACTGTAATTAGAACTATCTTGTGTACATCATGGAAAGGGTTCTTTTTTTTTTTTTTTTTTAATTTTTTTTTTTTTTTTTAACATTTTATTTACTTTTGAGACAGGGAGAGACAGAGCATGAACGGGGGAGGGGCAGAGAGAGAGGGAGACACAGACTGAAACAGGCTCCAGGCTCTGAGCTGTCAGCACAGAGCCCGACGCGGGGCTCGAACTCACGGACTGTGAGATCATGACCTGAGCCGAAGTCGGCCGCTTAACCGACTGAGCCACCCAGGCGCCCCATCATGGAAAGGGTTCTTAACGAGAGGGAGGATGCCCTTCTTCACTCTTCCTTTATCGATGGCTGGAACGTAGGCATAGTGCCCGTACCATCAATAGTCACCTTGGACCATAAGGTAGACACCATTGGAATGGTGTCGGAAATGGTGAAACAACAACACAGTTGAGAGCTTAAGTCTCTGATGATCTCATGAAGTCTCTTCACCAGCCCCTGACAGCTTTCCTTGTGTTTTACAGGCAAGAGAAAGAAACTTCTATTGTTTAAGCCACCATTACCATTTTTCATCAACTCTTGTCATTGATTTTAAGACGGCATTATTTTGTAGATCATGAAAAGAAACCACTGCCAATGAAATGGACACCCCTTCCAACGGTAGGACACGTCCCAATTTCAGATAAGTTCAGATGTGACAGAAGTATGAATCTTATTACATGAAATGCAGTATTTTGGGTTTTTGCTACTCACAGCCAAGCCTAATCCTGATTCAAGAAACATGAGGGAAGGAAAAGATGACAAGATCTAAATAAAGAACACGATAATCATGTGGAGGGAAGAACAAGTTTCTATATAAAAGAATGACTCACAAAAATAGTAGTGACATGACTCAGTTTAGGGGCATTCCTCCTATACTTCCCACTCTGGCTCGGATTAAATGGGAGCTTATGTATGGCTACTTGCATTTGGCCATCAAGTGAAACGAGATGCTAGGGGAGGAGTTGAGCTGGCTTTAAGGTGTTGAGAATGCAAAGCTGATGGTTAAATCAGTCTCCACTCTGTGTGATTTGGCTTTTAGGGGATCTGCCTCCTTGGTTTCTTCTCCCCAACTCTGCAGGGTTCTCCTGCTTAACTTTGAGAAAGACCGATGGTCAGCTGCCGTTTGCAGCCAACGAGCCCTCCCTTAGCTGAGACCCGTAGAGACGCTTTGGGCTCTTTCCACACCGGCCACCGCTACTGCCTTCTGGCACAACTTAAGTCCTGGTTTGGTGCAAGTACTTCTGGTCAAGGCGAGACTTTAACCTATGATAATCCAGTACGGATGTGCCTGTTGTGATTAAAGCATCGAAGGCCAATGGGACAAACAAAAGGGAAAACTGGTTTACCAACAAGTGGTTCTAAGATGAAATATCCATTCCGTGTGTCATTAAAGCAGAGTCACTTTCATGAGGAAGGTTCACTTGACCGTTTCTATTTCTGTTTTATTTTAAATGTTTATTTTTGAGAGACAGAAAGAGCGTGCTGTGCACAAGCAGGGGAGGGACAGAGACGGGGGGGATAGAAGATCCAAAGCAGGCTTCACGCTGACAGCAGACAGCCCGAAGCAGGGCTTGAACTCACAAACTGAGATCATGACCTGAGCTGAGAAAGGATGCCTGACTGACTGAGCCACCCAGGCAACCCTTGACTTTTTTTTTTTAATATTTATTTTTGGGAGAGACAGACGATGAGCCGAGGAGGGGCAGAGAGAGAAGACACAGAATCCGAAGCAAGCTCCAGGCTCTGAGCTGTCAGCACAGAGCCCAATGCAGGGCTCGAACTCACGAACCTAACTGCGAGATCATGACCTGAGTTGAAGTCAGATGCCCAACCGACTGAGCCACCCAGGGGCCCCTGCCCCTTGACTTTTTCTAAATTATGCAATAACTTGTTATTTTCCATGATCCTTTCTCCTGTGATTGCTTCTTGAATCTATGGGGACTCCAGCCATCACAGGTTTTGCTAACTCTACATTCACTTACTGATTCTATCCTCATGTGACACATTTTGCTTACTATTTAATACAACAACCCCACAGGAAGGTAGTATAATTCCTATTAAAAAAATACATTTTTAAAAAATTTTTTTCATTTTTGAGAGAGAGCATGAGGAGAAGGGCAGAAAGAGAGGGAGACAGAGAATCCCAAGCAGGCTCTAGGCTGTCAGCCAAAGCCTGACACAGGGCTCGAACCCACAAACCATGAGATCATGACCTGAGCTGAACTTGAACACTGGACCGACTGAGGCACCCAGGCACCCCTATCATTCCCATTTTTATTTTTTTTTTTTATTTTTTTTTTCAACGTTTTTTATTTATTTTTGGGACAGAGAGAGACAGAGCATGAACGGGGGAGGGGCAGAGAGAGAGGGAGACACAGAATCGGAAACAGGCTCCAGGCTCCGAGCCATCAGCCCAGAGCCTGACGCGGGGCTCGAACTCACGGACCGCGAGATCGTGACCTGGCTGAAGTCAGACGCTTAACCGACTGCACCACCCAGGCGCCCCTATCATTCCCATTTTTAAATGAAGGCTAAGACAAGTCAATTGACTCTCACAGTAGCGCAGCTAATAAATGGGCCGTGAACTTAACGTTGGTGAAGGTTGCCAGTACAGGGTAGTTGCAATGTGCTGTAGAAGCGGCCCTTTAGGGCTTTTAGGCTTCAATCACTGACACATACGAAGTTCTGCTGAGGAATATTGTTACCCTTCCATTCAGAAGGGCCACCGGGCAAAAGACTTGTGCCTATTCTGAAACAAAGGCTTCTTCGAAAAGACAGACAAAACAAAAACAAAACACAAAGAAACCCCAAGGTTGGATGCATGGTGGGAGATGGTCTGGATAGGCACGGCTACCCCAGGCCACACTTCCGTCATACTCACCGACGGTTCTGACGGCCTTTGTGATAAACTGGCAGCACCCGAGTCTGTCATCGAGGGAGGGGCACAGGGTCCCACAGAACATTCCCACAGCACATGAGGTACAATTGGGGTCGGGCTGCCTGCCTGTTTCTAATGAAATAAGTCATGTGACTCTGTGGGAGCAATATCTAATAACAGTATTTAAAAATAACGTTTTAGGAATTTTCTGCTCACATCATCATCAAGCATGTATTTCCTAGAAAAGAAAAAAATTCCCTATAAATCCTTATTTAACCTTGCCAATTCTGTTGAAGATATATTATAGTGAATCATGGGAATTTCTTTTATGATCTCATGTTCTACATAAAAACAGCTCAGCTTAGTACTGACCCAGTTCCTGTGGGCCAGATTCTAATTCCTTCTGGTTTCAAAAAGCGGAAGCCCTACCAAATGATTTCCTCTGGATTGAAATACATTAACATGGAATAAAATTTCATATCCAAACTCATTACATTTTCCCTCAGATACCAAAGTACAAAAACACAATGCTAAATTTCTTTTAAATTATTTTATTTTTGTGTAAGCTAAAAGGAAATTTACACACTGAAATCTCAAAAGACCTGGGCATGCACATTCACCTTGTTAGAGGTTCCTCTACATGTCTTTCTTTTTTCCATAGGAATTTCCCCAAACATTTAAAACCCATAGTTTTTACTGTATATACAGCCTAAACCATAGCAATCTATGATTATGTCATTTTACACTGTGCAAAATCCTCAAAAAATAGTGGTACGATAAAACAAAATCATTAAAACAAGTAAATTTCATTGTAAGACATTCATATAATTTGGTCCTTCTCCAACCAAACTGATTTAAAACAGACACAATCTCTTTAAACCCCTCCAATCAAGTTCTGACAATGATCCATACCCTACAACAAAACAGCAGTCAATTAAGTACCTCGCAAAAGGTCAAATAGCAATATGCCAGATTGAAAAGATTAAAAAAAAAAAAAAAAAAAAAAAAAAGCACAAAAATGTTAAAAAAAGCCAGATCTGAAACAAACCCACCACACGTAAAATTGGAAAAAAAAAAAAAAATTAAATGGACACTTTGGAGCTTATTTATGATAGCAAAAGTAATTCAACATATGATATGAAAAATTAATAGAACATTCAATGCAATCTGAAAAGACTGAAGGGGATTTCACAGACAGTGGAGATTTGAGTTTTTAATTTTTTTTTATTTCAAAAGTTTTGTAAGAAGGACACCACCAGTGTATTTCACAAAGACATAAATGTATACACCCCAGCAACACAAAAAGAATAAATCTTCAAAAATGTTCACCCCCGATTATTTACATTTTTTCTAATATAAATTTAGGACTTCAGTATGTAAATAAATATACATTACTATGTATACCTTTCTAGTGCGGCTTACCAACAAATCAGCTGAATTTTTTTTTTTTTTTTTAATTAGAGCAGGTATGCTTTTGATAGTAGGGAAGGGCTGGAGGAAAGGAAAAGCAATTGAAAGTGTCCAATTCACATCGGTTATCAGTCTGCTTTCTCTTGGGACCTTGTGGAAGGTGTTAACGTGGCTGGGAACATCAACACCTTGGCATGCATGAACGTTAAGTCAGGAAGGCTAGCGATCACCTTGATGGCTTCTTCACTTAGGTGCTCTTCTCTTTTCGGTTTCCTATTGACAAATGAAAACAGAGAAGTGTGTTGATGCGACTTTGCTGTAGGTCAAATGGGAGAAAATCCACTCCCAAGGCAGACAGCGATCTGTGGGGACTTCCTCTATCAGGTCCCGAACCTCCTAACAGCTTTGTGCTGTGTGCTTCCTCCGCCAGCTGCTGAGTCGCTCACAAAGACGGACGCCCCTCTTATGTATGCCCATTGCAGCCAGGCACGTCCCTGTAGATATTCACACGGACCTACGCACGGCCCACAGATTTGCTTAAGGCTGGAAGCATCTACTGCCCAGGCACCCTTTTAAGATGTTACTAAGCTGAAATATAATGCCAGAGCCCTAATAAAACTTCACCCAACTGGATTTCCCCCTGACCCCCTGCGAAACTACCAAAATTACTTCAACATAAAACAAAGTATGTCTGGCACAAGACCTTGTAAGTCATTTTAACCTCAGGCTTTCTTAATCCCCCATGGGGAATTCCAGGAGAGAAAGCCTTCACCTCAAAAACACCCAGTTTCAGCCCCACCGGGACAGACAGAGCAGGTCCCAAAGCAGCACGGGAGCCAGTTGTGGACATGGACAATGGACATACTCCACAGACGTGGAGAATGGCAGGACATACTTGGGGAGAGGGGGAATCTCCAAATCCTATGGGTACTGTAGATGGAGGACATTTTATTACACTGACCCCTGCTACTAGAGGTGAGAGGGTTAGTGCCTAACACAGGAAGAACTCTTTTTGACCCGGGGCCTCCCAGCTGGTGAGGTGCAGAAACGCAAGTGAGCCTCAAACGTGGCTCAAATTGAGCACGTGATTCTAAGCCAACCTTTATTTTTTCCAGGACATTAAATATATTGAAAGAATAGTTGTAGTCATACAGATATTAATTTTAGGCCAAAGTTCATTTTTAAATTGTTGACTCTAAAAAGCCCAATTTTCTTTTATGGTAAAGGATAGTTGGTACTATATTAGGTGTGACAAGTTATTTCTTCCACCTAAATATGTTCTTTGGGACGGGGAACAGAAGTCAGGAGATGAAGCAAGACAAGAAAGATACAGGCCTTTATTTCATACCTAGACTTTTCTGTTAATCACTTTTGAAATCAGGCTGAAATTAAAAGACTTAATAGAATGACTGAAAAATCAAACATCAGAATTTTAGGACCAAAGTTCTTCAATAGGGGGTCGAGCTTCAAGCACACTGAAACCATCAGATCAACCAATACTCAGTTCTAGGGTTTCTCAGAAGAATGGAATAGCAATCTAGTATTTTCTGATTAAAATCTACACTTTTAAAAAATGTCTATTTTTGAAGGAGAGAAAGGGTATGAGCGGGAGAGGTGCTGAGAGGGAGGGAGACACAGCACAAACTGGGTTCCAGGCTCTGAGCTGTCAGCAGAGAGCCCAATGTGGGGCTTGAACTCACCGATGGTGAGATCATGACATGAGCCAAAATCTGATGCTTAACTGACTGAACCACCCAGGTGCCCCAAAATCTACATTTTTAATTGCATTTAAATGACAGCAAAATTCTTAGGTGGATATCTGGTGAAGAAAAACCAGATAGTTCATCTTTTTTAAATGTTAATTTATTTTGAGTGTGTGTGTATGAGTGGGAGTGGCAGAGAGAGGGAGAGAGAGAATCCCAAACAGGCTCTACACCCAGTGCAGAGCCTGACATGGGGCTCGATCCCACAACTGTGAGATCATGATCTGAACTGAAATCAAGAGTTGGATGCTCAACTGAGCACCCAGGTGCACCTCACCCCCCGGATAGTTCATTTTTAGTCTCAAAGTGAAAGACTGGAAGTGCATAATGGAAAAGGCCAGCCTCTCACCAACACTCAATCTTAGCATCACTAATGATGGAGTCAACTAGATATTACGCATCTTCTGATGTGGTTCAACACCTGTGCCGTTTACCAGTCAAAACGCTTTACCTGAGTTCATATAGTATAATATAGTAATTTGTGGATATCATTTCTAAAGCTTACAGGAAATAAGGGGAATAGAGAAAAATATTAAATACTACTTGAAGGAAGCCAACAGATAAAATGCAGAAGTTGAGACATTCTACAGGACACCTAGACTGATCTTTTTAATAAGCTAGTGTTAAAACTGAAAACAAACAAAAGGGATGGTGGTAGATAAACCATATTAAAGGAGATTTGGGAGCCATAATGGCCAGGTACAATCATTCTCTGCTTTGTTAAAACCAATATTCAATTGAGGGGATATCTGAATATAGCCTTGGTATCACATGGAATAAAAATATGAAGTGGACAGATGGAGATCAGAGACTGCAAGGGTAGGTTCAATTCAGTATGGACCAGAAAACCTCACTTTTGGTTAAAACACCACACATACGTATATGTTTCCATAGAAAATTATCTGAAAGAATACACTATCTGAAAGAAGGAGTTATACCGACGACCTGAGTGGTAAGAATGTGAAACTAAGTTTTAACTTTTTGTATGCATTTTCTAACTTTCTATATAATCTACCTTACCTTACTGCTTCTGTAACGATAAATGGTTGTCAAAAACAGGAACAGACAAAATTATACCTAAACGGACTTTCTCCTTCGTGGAGTGCAGTTGGGGAGTGGGAAAGGAAAGCAAAGTAGAAGCTTCCACCCAAGAAATGGTTGGTAAAGATGACTCCAGGCTTTTTACCAATAGCCTTACTTCAGAGGCACTCCTCGGAGGCAACAGGAAATTGAACAAAGTTTACAGAGTTCATAGTCTGTGTATTCATCTGTACTCAATGTGCACTGATGTGATCTAGTTTTATTTTTTAGCATATAGGAAGAAAATGCTTGAGAATTTGAAAATAAAAGTTGTATCACGAACTTTTTTCAAGTCCAAAAGCAGTGACCTAATTTTGATTTATATTCTTTAGCTAAGATTTACCCTTTTGTCAGTGGAATGCAACTGAGAGTCTAGAAACAAACTCAACAAGGGTGCCAAGACCATCAATAGGGTGAAAAACAGTCTTCTCATCAGTATGGGCTATCCACATGTAAAAGAATGAAGCTGGACTCCTATCTCACACCACATTCAAATATTAAATCAAAATGAATCAAAGGCCCAAATGTTAAGAGTTGAAGGTACAAAACTCAGAAAAAACCCTAGGTATAAATCTTTCTGACCTTGAAGTAGGCAATGGTTTCTGGGATGGCTATCATCACAAAGTCAGTGAGAATGCAGCGAAACTAGAATTCTTATATATTACCGGAAGGAATGTAAGATGGTGCCACTACTACGGAAAATAGTTCGGCAGTTCCTCAAAAAGTTAAACATATGACTCGGCAGTTCCACTCCCAAGAAAATTGAAAACATCTGTCCACACTAGAACTTGGACACAAATGCTCACAGCAGCATTACTCAGAATAGTTGAAAAGTGAAACAGCCCAAGTATCTATCAATTGATTAATGGATAAAGAAAATGTGGTGTAATCACACAAAGGAATATTATGCAGCTATAAAAAAGGAATGAAAAGTACTGATACACACAACAGCATGGCTGAACTTGAAAACATGTTCAATGAAAGCAACCAGATACAAAATGTCACATACTCTAGGAGTCCATTTATACGAAAGAATCAGAATAGGCAAATTCCTGGAGACAGAAGGCAGATTAGTGGATGTCAGGGACTGGGAAAAGTGGCAGATAGGGAGTAACTGCTAATGAGTATGGAGTTTCTCTCTGGGGTGAAAAATATGTTCTGGAATTAGACAGTGGCAACGGTTGTGCCATGCTGTGAACACACTAAAAACCAATGGATTTTATGGTATGTGGCTATCTCAATTAAAAGATTAAAAAGAAAAAAGATGTATGTACCCCTTTTGGCAACTAGTTTGGCTTCTATAAACCTGAGTTAGAGGTCTGTGGCTACTAGCTAGGTGGCCACCCACTGATTCAGATAAGGGAGAAATTTTTCTCTATATTAGAAAAGGTGAGCAAGAAGATGGAACTGTTTTAAAACTAAGAACTCGTATTTCTTTAAAAAGTGAAAAGTCACTTTTTTCTTACATATGCAAAACCACTTAAAAAAGAGAATGCTGTTTGTTACACATCAAATTCCTCTACATGTACCACAGTTTCTTAACCCTCTCGTGCCTTATAGTCACTCTATCTTCTGTGTACTGTCAATAGCCAAGAAGGTTTTGCTGAGCTTTACTTCCTGTAGTTTATTTTATTAAAAAACAAAAAGAAAAAATGTAAAACAACAAAGACTCCGAAATTTTCTGAAATGATACCTGCCATCCCCTTTTCTTTTCCCTGTACGAATGGGAATCATTCATGAGGACATCTTAGAGGATTACCTTCTAATTGTAAGACTTGTCAATATTTGCATTTCTTACCATTTTCAAATAACTAAATCCTCAAAGTTGAGGAATACAAAGCTGGCAACTCCTTTTCTTCTCAATTTGCTGAATTTTTTTTTTTTTTAATGTTTATTTATTTTTGAGAGACGGACAGCAAGCGGGGAAGGGGCAGAGAGAGAGGGAGACATAGAATCTGAAGCAGGCTCCAGGCTCTGAGCTGTCAGTACAGATGGGGTGGAGGGGGGACGGGACTCGAACCTATGAACCACAAAATCATGACCTGAGCCAAAATTGGATGCTTAACTGACTGAGCCACCCAGGCACCCCTCAATTTGTTGTGTATTAAACATGAAGCTGGATAGATACTAGAGAGCAATTCAATGCTCTCAATGTTACAACACTAACCTTAGGATACACATGATAGTTTTAGTTCATTCCATAATGGTACAGAATAAGGGAAATAATGAAAATAACTTCTTAAAAGTAATAAGAGTTAAAAAAGTTCCCTGGTGTACAAGGGATGTTTCAAGGATGAGTTAAAAAGAAGAGCAAGCAAGTTAAAAATGTGGTTTAGAGCTCCTCCTAATGGCACAAAGACAGAATTCTGATCACTGGGACTCTACTATAGTTCATTGAGATTGCAGAGAAAAAAAGGTAAGGAAACAGTAGGACTGTCCTTAGAAAAGACTGTCCTAAAAATAAGCAGGGGAAAGCCCAAACAATAAAAGCATTAGTATTTTTTTTTTTTTTTAAGTCAAAGGTAGCATTTGGCTAACATATATAGAAGAAATAATGGACGAGATTTGTATGAGAAGAATTTTGACTTGTAAATATGCTTTGAGAAAAGAAAAAATTAGAAAGCAAGCAAAAAGAATCCAGAGAGGCTTCATTTACAAGTAGGTTCACTTAACAGGAGGCTTTAACAGTGTCAGGAGGCATTACTACAAAGAAATAGGAACAATGAGAATAGAGAAAATCTGTGGATGAAAGGAAACGTGCGTGCATGCTGTAAGTTTATTTTAGGGAAAAGCTAAGGGTATCCACAATTACAATAATGCTCTTATATAATTATAAATATCAGTAATAAAAAATATCTATTTGAATGAATGGATATTTAAGCACAAAATACAGTTTGAAAGGCAATGTGATAAACTCAAGCCAAAGTTTTAAGACAGGTAAGCATTTATTATTCACAAGAAAAAAAGGAGATATATATATACACACGCACCCATATGTGTATATATATATACCTATATATAGGTGTGTGTGTGTGTGTGTGTGTGTGTGTGTGTGTGTATATATATATATATATATATATTTTTTTTTTTTTTTTAGAGTAAGCAGTAGAGAGAAGGAGACAGACAGAGAGAATCTCCATGCTGGGTGGGGAGCCTGATGCAAGGCTGAATCTCATGACCTTGAGATCATGACCTGAGCTGAAATCAAGAGTCAGATGCTTAACAGACTGAGCCACCCAAGAACCCCCCAAAAAGGCTTTTTAAATGGATGCTTTTCTATAGAAGAACTGATTCAAAAGATAAATCTGAACCTGACAAGAGGAACGTTTTTATTTAGGACTAAGGGTTATAATACTTCTGCCAAAGTGGGCAGCTAACAGAAGATTTCCACTTGAAGATGCTGATGAAGAATGGATTTGGGACAGCAGAGTCAGTATGCCTATCAACCAGAATTTGCTCTTGCAGTAGTGATTTCCTGGTTCGCAATGACTACTTCTTATTAGGAACTGGCCTATTCTTACGGCTCACATGTCGAAGCAATGGCTTATTATTCCAGCGCTAAATTGTGTAAACCTAAAGGTTTCCTGAATCCTAAACACAAGGCCCAAGCGACAATCCTTCTATCTGGTTCCGACACTGAGAGAGAACTGCTTTTCTAAAGGCCACGCCCCTGGCCTCCCAGAAAGCCTGGCAAAGCAAGCCTTCACATCCCAAATCAGAGGTGCTGCATATCAGCAAAAATGAAGAAAATAAAATAGTAGCATCCCCTACTCCATCTTAAGCCAGGACTCAAAAGATGAACCTAAATGACTCTGGGAGTGTGAAAGTGGGTTCCCACAGACGATCATCTCAATGGTTATGAAGAGAAAGAGGGACTATTTCTACAATGGCTTATGGTCTCAATACTTAATTAGAATTCTCCTCTCTGAAGTTTGGAGGGTGGAATAAAAAAGAGAAAAACATATCTGTCAGCCCTTTCCAGGCTCTTATGAAATAGCTCTGCTCTAATAAAGTTCATATTAAACATAGCTTGATAACTGTTTTCTGGAATTAGGCATCTATTGATTTTTATAAATACAACACGAATTTTAATACACATTTAATATTGAAATACTGTCAACTTATTCGCTTTCCCATTTAGGCAGTTTTGTTAAACACAGAATTCAAAATAGGGTGTAATGAACCCTAGCTGTTTACCTGGTAGATGTGCTTGTCTTCTCTACTGTGGACATGAGTCTTGCAAATGCATCAGTCACTCTGAGGCTTGAGGTGGAGATTTCCAGCTTAGAAGTTGTTAACTCATACAACTCTGGATCCACACCTTATAGTATAAAATGATAGTCAGTGATGGCAAGCTGCAATAGGTTACTCAATTAGCTACAGTCCAAGATGCAAAAGGCAATTATTCTGTAAACATCTGAGTCTTTTCCAAGCATAGCACATCTTTAGACTACTGTAGTATTGAATTTATTTTTTACATTAGAGATTCCATGTTTCAGAGTTTTTATGAAGTAGGAAAGTACTTTAGCCTTAATCTAACATTTAGGTAGTGGCTATCACGCAATTATTTCTAAAATTTCTATCTGCTATGGAAAACTCCCTCAATTTTAGATTAGTTAGCGATAAAAGTTATCCATGTTTCATAGAGTTCACGTTTGTTACATGACATTTCAATGTTCAAATGTACCGATTAACCTCATTTTGGAACTTCCCTCTCCCTCTCCAACCATCTTTTCTCCATTACTTTACTCCTCACCAAAAGATTTGGAAGCTAACAGGAAGTCTCAAACATGGTAAATGACTCAGTTAAATATATTCTGACCATGAGGACATGAAGCATTACTCAAAGCATCAAATTATTACTAATGATAAATTATATACCACATTGTTTTTTCTTCAGGTAAGAAGGAGGGTTAATATTCCCAGAAAAATATAATAAAAGCACAACTTTTAGACAAAATGAAAACTGTCTCAAGGGTTAATTATATTTCTATGGTCTCATATCTGATCTTGTTTAAATAATTTAAAATAAAGATGAGGTCAGAGAGATTATAAAAGTCTATAAAAATTCTCCATCTGACTTCAGTAAAATATGCACATATATTTTTATATTTCCCTTGAATATAGATTTATATTAAATAACAATGACTATAAAAACACTGAAAAGAACAATTAGATATTTTTGATTCAGGCTAAATGTTGGATAATAAAGACTCAAATAAAAAACCTATTAATCCTATACTCTCTTTGGTACCAGCAAGTTACTGGAGATAAAAAGTTTAGTAGTTTCAGAATAAGAGAAAAGCAGATTGTAAGGAAGAATATCTTACAGTTTCATCAATTTTTACTTATTATTCCTAAAAAGTTCTGAAGATCAGCAGATAAAGTTACATAAATACTGATGTTATAAGTTTCCTCCTTTTAAGATATTTTAAGGGTAAGAAAAAAAAAATCAGGAACTGCCTTCTATTAACCACCTTTGCAGATGACTAGCAGATGTAAAAACAGATCTCAGATGTTTACAGAAATCAAACAAGCAAAAGCAGCTTCCACAGTTATGTCCAACAAGGGAGGAAGGCTATAGAAAATGTTTGTTGACTCTCCCAAGTTCTTAGTATTTCATTAAGGTACAGTTTCAAAATATACTTAACAAGGCCTTTTATTAGTATTTCTAGAAGTATGTAGGTTTCAATTAAAATCTAAATAATTGTAGATGCCTGTAAGGGACCAAATGAACCCAAAGTACCTCCTTCCTCCACTGTGAAAGGTTGGATTCCAAGTAACCACAAAATTTAAGCTGATGTCTAATATATAATGCAGAGTAAACAACTGCATTTCGACTGGCAACAGGAAAGTGGTAGTAAAAATTTGGTTGGGTTTATAAAATACTGGCCATTTGGCTGTCAAAGAATAAAGTGGGAAATAAAAGAGAGAGAGAGAGAGACACAGAGAGAGAGAGAGAGAGACAGACAACACCCACCGCCCCAGCCCAAAACAATGACCATCACAAAAAAAAAAAGGAAAAGTACCAGGACTATGTATTTTTCAAAAACAAGATAACTATTCTACACTAAAAATTGGAGTAACTTTTTTTAATGGAAGAGTTTGCTTGTTTTTTCTTTTTGTTTTCTTCTTTTTTTACTTTACAGAACCTTAATGAGGCATAGTATAAATAACTATAAAGCTAGCCAACCAAGTTCTATGCCAACCTCCTAATTCTCACACACAAAATAATTAAATAATCGCAAGCTAAGTAAGACAAAATGACTTTCCCAGAAACAAGTCAGAAAAAGTGCAAGCAAGTGGTGAAATGGAATACTGAGAAAGGTGCTGATACCTGTAGCTTGATGGTAAGTTTTAACAAAACCCAATAGCAATAAAAAGAAGCCAAAGCAAATTTATAGTAATCAAGTTTACACAGCAACTAGAGCATACTAATGAAAATATGGAACAAAATTATTTAAAAGGTTCCAAAGTAATGAGGACCGCATTTGAGCATGCTAATTTCACTTCTATTACAGCTCTAAGCTTCTGAAACCACTTGCTCTTCTCAAAGTTGTGTATACTGAGCCTGGTTATCAGGTGATTTCTGTACTTCTTTATATGGTGAGATTATTTGTGTTATGAATGGTTTTCAACTGAGTTTGAAATGTAACGAAGAATTAAGTTTAAACCAGGTTTTAGGTGTCCAAAAATAGCGACCTCATGTAAATTACAGTATGGTTCATGACAAAACAAATCTGAGAGCAAATTAAAAATGGGAGCTTGGTATTTCATTCTTAGGAACACAGTAATGAGGAAACTGATACACAAGTTTTTGGTTGTCTTTTCTTCCCCCAATTAAGTATTAAAAACAGCTAATTAGGCTCACCCACGTCATTTGATAGCTCAAATGTATTTAGAAGTAACTTGAGTAAACAGTAAAATATCATTTGGAAGTCAAAACCAGACACAGATTGGTTTTTCATATGCTTACAAAATCTCAGAAATAACGAAAATGATAACCAGGGGCTTAGGTTTGAGAAATCCAGTCATTCTACCAAATGGCCTTAGAACTTCCTTACAGTAGGATCAGTTTTCCATAACCAGATTTTGGAGAAGGATGTTCTGGCTTCCAGGCTCACCCTTATCTGACTTGTATGGTCTCCCCCATTTCCCACCATGGTTCCTAAACTGCTGGAAGAGGGTGGTATATTCAAGTGGAATAGAACAAAACCAGCAAATTCTCAGGACACAGGCTGGCTGTGTAACTGACTGCTAGTGGGGATGGAGAGGGATCCTCGCTATGCATTCTGGGCATCAGCATCTATATAGCACCCCAACAGCTGTCTGGTGATCAATGGGCATGATTACCAGATCACAAAGTGGGATGACAGGGACTCATTAAAATTATATTGAATAAAATGTAAACATAAAAATGCCATTATATTTTAATCTTTTATTCAGTTAGAAAATGACAAAGTACATTAGTCCTTTGGTCAATAAACTGAACTTCGCAGGGCTGAACATTAATTTAACAGGCACTCCAGTAAGTTTTAATTTCTAGCTTTTAATATCTCATAGCAGTTATTTTCTACTATTAGCTTCTGTAACATTTTTTTCTTCATGGAAAACTAACAGAATACTTTCTATGTAAGAGCTACATGAAAACTACAGAATAGTTCTATGTGGGGCCTATATATAACTAAGTGCTAGACTAACATTTTGGAATCTAATTATACACTTAGCAGTAATAAACAACTAACTGAATGCTAGAACTTGTAAAGGTTCTATTATCACAGGCACTACAACGTAAAGTCATCTTTGTATACTAAAATATTCTTATATCTCTAAACCTGTATTTTCTCAAATGGCTTTATAGAATATGCTTGTAAAAATAAGCATATAAAATATCACATTTTCCATTTACAGGAAAAAAAAAAACCCCCACAAACCCCGCTTTTAACTAAGGACATTAGGGCCATTTTACTCCTAGAAATTACTTTCAGCTCTGAATATTACACTTAGAAAGCTTTCTTTAAGACACATTTCACAGAAGTCAGTTGTTATAATCAGATACTAGGAAATAACAATAGACAGATAAAAGAAAAGTATCAGAAAGATATTAGAGAGAATACAATCTACTCGTTTCCTTGTTTATAGGAAAGTCACGTGGTGTGGTCATGCTTTTTAGTAATTAAACTAGAATTGTGGTTTGAACACTCTGCTGACCTGGGATTGTGGTGCTGCTGCTAGAGCTACTGTCATCCACGGGCCCAAAGAAATCAAGGTTCAGAAGAGTGGAACCTCCACTAGCTTGAAATTCAGTGACCGTGTTGGTGGGCAGCCACACAGAAGGTAAGCCAAGGGAGGAGGGGTTATGTGTAAAAAGGGGTAAGACACACACTTGAACATGCAGGTTATAATTAGTAGTCATTACACATTTTAAAATCAACATTAAAACAATGTGTACAGTATTAGTTTTTCATTACTAAGGACATTTCTAAAGTAACAGTTTAATCCAATGTACATTTTCTCATGTACAAAGTAAATAATTTAACACTTAGTAAGGTTTTAGTTAGGAGTTCAGTTCTTTCAATCAAAACTCGAAGCCATACCAGAAAGACCAAGGGGAAAGTGTACCCGTTAAAGGGAAACAATACTTTAATCTCAACCCAACATTAAGTCACTGTACATGCCCAAATCAATCTTCCATGTTAGTAATGTTGGTTTCTAATTAATGATTTTTAAAAAGTGACAAAGTTGTCAGTTTCAGGACACACACCAATACATTAACTTGGTCTAAATTAAAATTAAGAAGGAATGTCATAACTGCCCTACCCTGATGTGCAACCTCAAGCTGTACTGTTCCCCTTTAACTCTGAAACAGTAATCAGAAATAGTATACATTTTTAAAGAAGTTGTTTGTTAATAAAAAGCATGATGATTTGACTGAATAAGACACCAGACAACAGCAAAAGGTGCATCCAGGCTTTCCTTCAGCACTGTATTCAATTGGATGCTTTCCATGTCCTAGGACCCCCAGCCTAAGGTAAAGCTGATAGAGTGACAGGTGTATTAGACAATGGCTCAAATAACTTATGAAGTGTAAGGAATAAGGGTAATTGTATCTTAAGATCCAATTAAAATTTGTGGTGTCAACACACTGGAAAAGTAGCATTTGAAAGACCCACATTACTAGAATAAGTTATTCCTTTTTTAGGATTTTCTCTTAAAGCCATGAGAGAAACCAATTATTTCTACAACTACCTACTAGTACGTTGAGATAAATTTTAGAAAAAGATCATGAAAATCATTCATTTTCCATTTGCATAATAAGTGCTCTATAAAATATTATTAAATCTGAAAACTACTTTGAGTCAATAAATATGGATCTATTTGCACATTGTTTTTGGTTATATAATTGTGCTTTGTGCTTTTTTTAAGCAGCCTCTAGCCACAAGACTTTGCATCCAAGAAAATTCCACAAATTAAAACTACAGAAACAGATTTCAAGTGAACTGGTCCTACCTAAAATATCATTTAAACCACTTAGATATTGTAAAAAATAAAGAAGCTTTTTACGTAAGATAAAGAAATCAAAATTTTACCTAGCTACTGCTACCTGAATTTGGACATTAATAATACTGTTAATAACAGTAACAGCTGTTTTTTTGGTTTTTTGTTTTTTGAGCAATTACTATTCAGAAAGAAAGCCTGAATTTCCAAAGATAAGAATAAGAAGT
The DNA here is from genome assembly GCF_023721935.1 of Panthera uncia. Lineage (NCBI taxonomy): Eukaryota > Metazoa > Chordata > Mammalia > Carnivora > Felidae > Panthera > Panthera uncia. The sequence goes on along the minus strand of NW_026057578.1, from coordinate 79,984,370 downwards.
TATGTTCAAACAAAAAAGGAAATCAGCAGAGAGAAGTTTGTCTGAACTTTGTAGCTTTCTTAACTCTAGCTCTGGTGCTAGAGGCTCTACGGAGAGACGTACCATCTAAAGGGTTAGTAAGGCCACTGCTACTCCAGTCAAACTGGACGGGTGGTAGAGACTCCTAGAGTTGAAAACCAAAAAATCAAAATTAATCAGTACAGGCTGTAGCAACGTAAAGAATCCTTAAAACAAAACAAAAAACTATTATAGCAAGATCATTAGGCAATGAAGAACCTAAAGACAAAACTGGGATAATTTACAGTTTCGGAAGATTATCTAAAAATATGAACACAAACAAATTGAAAAACTGACAAACAGTAGAGCTTATTGATATTAAGAAAAACTGAGAAATGGAATTACTTTTATATTTTCAAACATACTTATGGACTGATTCTATGTCAAGATTTCAATCTATTCTCAAGTTACAGTTGAAAACTACTGGCTAGATTATAATACAAATATTAAAAAAAAAATCACTGACTTTTTTCACTGGAGTGATCTACTTAATATTAAATGACTGGCCACTTAAAATTTCTCAGTAGATGGTCTAATGCAATAGAGAAGGTACCATACTGAAAAGGAGGAGATTTGCATCATCCAAGACCGAGTAACTGCTAATTAACTAGTTGTATGATCACGTGTGGTTTAATTTAACTGGTCTCTTTATATATAAAATGAGAAAGTTTAGAGTCCAAGAGCTCTGGTTCTTTACAATTGCCCAAACTACAAAGAAAATTATGGGCCAGTAAATAGGAACTACGTTTAAAATAAAAAAAATTAAATCAACTTCTCTAACTTAGAAATCACTTATAATCAGTATCAGAATTTAATTTTAAAAATAATGTACTTAAAAGTATACTCAGAGCTCGTTTGCATATTCTAGGTTTTAAGATTTTGTTAATTGTCAAACACATAAATTGAGCAAATAGTACATGTGAGATGGAAGGTGGCACAAAATATTTTAAAAATGATCATTGCTTTAAGAATAGTCTTAACAAGAAAAAAATTGGGATTCTTAATTTTCTTTCTTCTTTTATTTTTGGGGTGGTATTGACAACGGTTACTGAAATAACCTGTGTTCTAGAAGACTCTTGATACCAACATGTTGCTGTCTCTTTTTTTGGTAGTGCTTACCACTATGCTTTATTGTAAGGTAGATATTATTACAACTTTATACTCATTTTTTTTTTTTTTTTCTGTGTAAAGACTTGTTCCCTGTAGGAAAGGAGCATGAATTGGTTATTTTTGAAAGTCTAATTCCATGATATTATAATACAATTGTCTTGATAATTGGGATACCAATGATAAGCATGTTACTATAAGCATTTAGTCTTCCCTAAAGCAGGTCTGGAGATTTAGGAGGGAGGTATAAACAAAGCAAAATGCTAATATTAGTAGTTGCCAGGGGTTAGGGATAGTTGGGGGTGGGGAGGGCTATTAAAGAATTCTTTATGGTGACAGAAGAGTTCTGTATCTTGATTGCAGTGGTGGTTACACGTATCTATCCATGTGATAAAATGGCACAGAACTATACACACACATTGAAATCAAGTCATTCCTGGTTTTGATATTATACTATAATTAGTAAGATGTAATTAGGGGGAGAAACTGGTGAAGGGTACAAAGCATCTCCTCTATACTATCTTTGCAACTTCTTGTGAATCTTTAATTCTTTCAAATAAAATTAATAATGCTGGTGAAAATCTAGTTTATAACCTACCTGCAAGAGTGAAACATTTAGAAAAGATCTTTAGCTGATCTCAGAAACCATCAAAAAGCTGTAAGTATTCCAACAGATTCAACTATTATTTTACTTAGAGATCATTGAAACCTTTAGTCCTATTGAATAGTGACTGGATGGACAATACTCAAGTTTATGCAATAACAAAATTTCTGGTTAAATGGAGCAAAGCTCTTTCATCAACATGTTTTATCTAAATGATGTCAAGTAACTGGTTGCTTAGAAATATTTCAATGATTTGCTAGGCATTTTAGATTCTCATCCAGATATAGGTCATTTTGAAGACACAGCCAATATTATAACAATGAGGTGCTAAAACATGGCTCAACATTTAGTGGAAATAAGACAGAAGTAAAACAGGACACGTTGGCAATTATAAGCTAACTAATGGCATTGCCAAGGAAGACTTCTTAAAGAGAAAGCACTGAATGAAGCATTTTAAAACAAACTTAAGCAATGAGGTATGATTACTGTAGACACTAAACACTAAGAAAGGTAATAAAAAGAGCAAAAACATTATATGTTAACTAAATGGAACTTAAGTAAAAACTTCAAATTAAACAAAAAAAATTAAGTACCTTTAGATTTATCCTTATTTCATGGTTTTGTTGCTTTGGTAATAGCATGTTTTTTTATTTCTGTTCCTAATCACTTGTTTTTAGTATATATAGAAATATAGTTCATTTCTATATATTGATCTTACAGCCTGAAATTTTGCTAAATTCACTTATTGGTATTACTATGTTTTTATAAATTCATTGGGATTTTCTATGTAGATGGATGTCATTCGTTAATAAAGACAAAGAATACTGATTAAGAAAAAAAGAGCAACCCCCCCGCCACCCCCCCCAAAGAAAAAAAAAAAAAGGGAAAAAAAAAACAAAAACTTGGGTTTTTGTCCCATCCTGCTCAATTGATGTTTGGGAAAATCATTTTGCCTTTCCAAATATATTCTCTTAATGTAAAAAGAGCACAGTGCTACACAATTTTTTTTTTTCTTTCTTCTAACTTTAAAATTCTGATTCACAGTGCACCTGGATGGCTCAGTCGGTTAAGCGTCTGACTCTTGATCTCGCAGTTCATGAGTTCAAGCCCCATATTGGGCTCTGTGCTGACAGTGCACAGCCTGCTTGGGATTCTCTTTCCTTCTCTCCCGCCCCTCCCCTGTTTGTACTCTCTCTTAAAAAATAAACTTAAAAAAAATTAAAAAAATAAAATTCTAATTCATAAATGAAATAGCCACATCCAGAAGCCTAAGAGGAAATTTTCTAGTAGTGACTAGCTAGATAACTGCTAGCCAGAGAGCTGACTCGAATTAGCAGTGGATAAAGTGTGGTTAATGTACTGATCTTGCTAAGTAATAGGGGAATTAGTAATGGCACCATGAATGATGTGACCTTGACATTCACTGAATAAAGATTTAAAAAAAAAACAAAACAACAAAAGTATCATTATTGCCTTTTGCCCACAAGCTGTTTTTTTCAGGTAAAAGTATCCTAGAAAAAAACACCAGGAACAGTTGTTAAATAAGTCATTAACCTCCTAAACAAGAGATACAATGGTATAAACTAATTTGGAAGAAACAATAAAAATCCAATGGGTACCCAGATTGACCCAGATCAGAAAGCAGGCAGTCGTAATGAGAATTATACAATGTTGGTAAGTTTGGAAGTCACTGTTAGTGATGATGCCAATAAAAAAACATAAAAGGAAGGTATGGTGTATAGTTGACCAAAAAAAAAAAAAAAAAAAGGTATTAAACAGATCTTTCCTGACACATTTTGTTGAACTTCTAGTACTAAAGGCTATGGCTGTTTCCTCTGGATATCATGACTAGTGGAAAGATGTAACAGTATTACAGCATGGCCAAAATGTAAAGTAAAAATAATACACACACTGCCTGCCAGAGAATATTGGTAAGAAATATTGTTTTATACAAAGAGAATCTTACAATGTACTTTAGATGTTTCTAAAATATTTAAAATATTCAGGAGTATGGAGCCAAGCAAAGATCATATAATTTAGTGAAGAAGGTGTGCTGAGGTGCCTTCTGATACGTGTATGAAGTCTTCAGTTTGAGTGTCTGTATGCTGACATGCTTCATGTAGAATGAAGGCCTACAGAGGCTTAATTCAGGCTTGATTCAGAAACAAATTTGAGGGGCAACTGGATGGCTCAGTCGGTTAAGCATCTGACTTCAGCTCAGGTCATGATCTCGCGGTTCGTGGGTTTGAGCCCCACACTGGGCTCTGTGCTGACAGCTCAGAGCCTTACAGCCTGCTTCAGATTGTGTCTCCATCTCTCTCAAAAATAAGCATTAAAAAAAAAAAAAAAAAAAGAAAGAAATTTGAACAACTTCGATTGGGAGATGATATTTTCATTGGCTCCCAAAAAGCCTAAAAACTTAAGCTAATGAGGATCACAAACCCCAAAAAAGGTACTTAATATTTATGTGTATTTTTTAAATAAAGAGATGTATGCACTAAACAGAGTAAAAGCATGTGATTAAAAAAAGTTTTTTTTTTTTTTTTTTTTTTTTTTACATAATTAGCAAGAGACCAAGTTCCATCTTCTAGCAAAGAAGTTAGATGTGCTTAAATGCTGCTGAGAACTTCTATACTTGACTAGAAAGGGGGACAGCAGTCCTTGGATTATAAATATATATATGGGTGTATGCATATGTATAGACACAGCAGCAGCTAAACACCCATCATGGAGCCCTGATTAACCTCCATTAAATTAATACACTTTAGTTTCCATTAAAAGTTCCATTAAATTAACATACATGTTTTTTATTAAGTCATCTAAGACTTATAGTCTTAGATTTATAATTGAATTCTACAAGAAAGATGGTAAGTATGAGGGGTGACTAGAATATAATATGTAAGATCAACTAAACCAACTAGGGGCAAAAATGACAAGTGACAGCTAACTCTGATAAAATAAGCAATAGTTTATGGGGTGCAACACAGAGAAGTGGCTGGATGGAGAAGAGGAGGAGGAGGAGGCAGCAGGCAAAACGAGCAACAAGTGGCCTCAAGTAAGAATGGCTTCATTTTCAGTAAATGTGCCACGTAGTCTGAACCAGGTAGTTCAAGTTAGTTTCCTAATACCTCACATTGTAGGAATAAAAATGTTGCCTTAAGGCAGAAGTGGGAATGTGCTATGGGAGAAGTAATTTTGGGATCTGCTTATGTAGGGCAGGCCTGAGAAGGAAGCTAAGAGCCAGAGAACAACGTAAGGACAATTAAAGGAAGAGAACTAAGGACAGATTCTACCTACGGAGACAAATTTGCCCAAACCACTTTGCCTGTTGCCAACCATCAATAAGGCCAGGCATTTTATGTTTCAGGCCTCCTTGCCCACTATTTCAGTGCTAGTAATGAAGTGGCTTCAAAGGGATGTTTAAGCTATGCTAAGTATAAACCACAGTGGTACACAGCCATAATATCAGATGTTCCTTGAAACACAGCTGAAAGGGTAGGACTTTGCTTTATGTTACTGTTTTCTACAGTATATTCTTCAAAATTCTAGTTCAATGGGTGTTATGACTCCTTTTCCCTTGGTCCCTGTGGCCAAGTAAATTTAAGAAATAATTAAAATTAAATAGGGTTATTTACTGCAGGATACTCCAGAGACCTTAATATGTGTGTTGAGAATCTTCAAGGGTGGTTATTGGGTATGTATGAAAAATTTTCCAAACTTACTTCCCCCTGGAACTCTTCTTTAGTAGAGCATCTCTGGGGGTTAGTGTTCAACGAAACACACACTTTGGGAAAAGCTGTCCAAATACACTTTTGTGTTAGATATAACACAAAGATGTTATTTAAGGTAAAAGATGATATTTAAGGTTAAAAAAAAAAAAAACAAAAACATGGCAAGAATGTTTTAGAAATGGTAATGTTCACTTAAAAATATTAATCTTCTAAAAAAAAAAAAAATGTTTAACCAGCACTCAGTTTCTAACGATGTGGGAGGAGTAAGCAAATTTTTCCACAGATAAAAAAGTGAGGGGGAAGGCTCTGATATTAACTATATTAGACTGAAAAAAATTTGTGCTTAATGATGCCAAGGAGGTAAAGGATAAGAAAGACTGCTTTCTTTTCTTCTGAATCTGGAATGTTTTGTAAAAGGCCACATTATTTTCAACTTAAATAACTTTTATTCAAACTCTCAAAACAACAGTTTTTGATGCAATAAACACTTAATTTTATTACTTAATAAAATTTGCAGGTTTCAGGAAAAACACACAATAGCAGATTTGAAGAGTCGGTGTCAATGTAGCATTTCCCAATTTTTTTGAAAATCAGCACTTACCAGATTGGTATGTCAGTAATTATGATCATACAATGTTCAAGCTGTAAGGGGTTTTTAGAGATGCCTGCTTCACAAAGTCTTCATTTTATAGGTAAAGAAACTAGGGCCTAGATAGGTTTAAAGGACTTACACATAACCAGCTAGTGCTCAAGTGTGCCTTTTTTAAAAATTAAAGATAGTTTGTTAATTGTATTCCAAGGGATGTTAATAAGTACTCAAAATCATGTCCATCATGAAGTCAAAATTTTTACATATTTTAAACTAAAATTTATACTTAAGGGAAACACTCTGGACGTATGTGTGTATACATGCATAAATGTATCAATACACAGATATTTTTACCTGAAATTGGTCAGATGTACATGTGTTCATTTCTGGTGACATGGTGTTTGTCTGACCAATGGAAGCGATTTTTTCTGCAGCAGATAGTGGTTTCAATGGTTCCTTGGTGGGTTCTAACATACCCTGAAAAAGGCATATTAGCCATTAATGGGGAGGGGGAGGAATCAACTCAAACTTCATGAGAAAAATCAATGTAGCACAAAGTAAAAACCCAAGTCATTTGGAAAGTGCTAAAGACAAAAAGGAACTACTGTTAAATTTTGTTTAGAGAAAATTTTATAGCACTGTAGTGGAAAATGTTTTACAATAGTACCTTTGGAATCCAAACTTTTGAACCAAGACCTTGTCTTTTAAATCAGATTTGTTTTAAAGTGCCTAGTTATCACTGTTACACAAAAGCATAAGCAATTTGGAATGCCAGGGGTGGGGAAGAGGCAAGCACAACAGTATATAGTATGCAGGCCCTAAGAATCCAACACTTTTGTGACGTTTCAGACACTGAAACAGAAAAGGACATCCTTTGTACCCATTACACCATGGTGGTGCTTCGAGAAGTGAGAATTCTAAAACACACCATCTAGAGAGTGGCACTCTTGGAAGGGCCAAGATGATGGAGCAGCATAGAAGTTCTCTGCTTCTCTCGTCCCTGAAATGCAGCTAGATTAGAATCGAACCATTTTGCACACCTAAAACACATCATCTAATGTGATGGGGTCTACATGCTTCAATGTATGTTTAGTATTTGAGCCTATCACCACTAGAGGATGGGAGCTTTCATACTTAGTTCCTTGAATTGGCATAGTAGAGAAACAGCCATTTCAGAGGGGAAAACATCTTACATGTTCCACTACGTGTGTTAAAAATCTAACACACTTTTTGAGTAAGAAACGAAGGCACTGAGGATGGAGGCAGAAATAAAGAAGGAAAAAAAAATCAGCAGTTTGCATCAATACTCTACCAAACACTACTAATAATGGGTAATCATCCAGGTTAATGGCCTGCCAAAAAGTTTTAACACATTTTAAAATAACACTTGATAAACTCTTAATATTTATCAACCAGACCACACAAAAGTCCCCCTTTACTGGGGGAAAAATATCAAAACTGCTAAGACAGCTTTGTAAGGCTAGAATCTGTAAAATCCAACCCCCCCTCTTTTTTTATAAGAATTTGTAAATTTCTAAAAACAAGTTTTCAGGACAATCTCTCCTCTTTTCGTGTAACAGGGTATATGCTGGGGCACCTGGGTGGCTTAGCTGGTTAAGTGTCTGACTCTTGGTTTTGGCTCAGATCATGATCTCACGGTTCCTGAGTTTGAGCCCTGTGCTGCGCTCTGAGCTGACAGTGCAGAGCCTGCTTGGGATTCTCTCTCCCCACCTCTCTTCTCTGACACTCTCCTGCTCGTTCTCTCTCACGCTTTCTCAAAATAAACTTAAAAAAAGATAGGGTACATGCTAAAGCAATTTACAGATGCAATCTTTTTTTTTTTTTTAAAGTTTATTTTGTGTGTGTGTGTGTGTGTGTGTGTGTGTGTGTCTGTGTGTGTGTGTGTGAGAGAGAGAGAGAGAGAGAGAGAGAGAGAGAGAATGAGAATATATATCCCAAGCAGGTTCCATGCTGTCAGAGCAGAGCCCCACCAAGGGCTCAATCCTGAGAACCATGAATTCATGACCTGAGCCGAAATTAAGAGTCAGACGCTAACCACCCAAGTGCCCCACACAAATTCCATTCTTAACGATGATATTTTATAAAAGGCTTTCCTCCAAAGCTTGAATGAAAATAAATTCGTGGTCTGACTCATCAGCATATACATTCTGCACACTTTCTAGTGTGCCCTTATGTAAAGAGACCATGCATTCAGCAAACAATTACCAACCTTAGCCAACTTTTCTAATGTCAACTATCACTTAAATCAGTGGTCCTCAAAGTGGTCCCCAATCAGTAGTTTTTGCATCACCTGGGAACTCGTCAGATACGTAACCCCACCCCTACTGAATAAGAAACTCAGTGGTGCCCAGCATTGTTTTAACACATCTTCCAAGCAATTCTGATGCATGTTTTTTATAAAGTATTTTTTTAATGTTTTATTTTTGAGAGAGTGAGAGCAGGGGAGGGGCAGAAAGAGAGGGGGGCAGAGGATCTGAAGGAATCCAAAAACACAAACACATCCTTGGGCTGAGGATCCAAAGTGGGCTCAGGCTCTGCACTGACAGCAGTGAGCCCGATACACAGCTCAAAGTCACAAACTGTGAGATTATACCCACCCTGAAGTTGGATGCTCAACCGACAGAGCCACCCAGGTGCCCCAATTCTGATGCATATTAAGGTCTGAGAACCAGTGACTTAACTGACCACTTAAGGTACTATTGCTTCCAATGAGACCAAAAGATACTGAACACCTTATCTGTGTAAAGCACCAGGGGAAAAATTCAGGTATTAAAATCTGAAATCAGATATGAAAAAGAATGTTTCTAAACATAAGGCATCATAAAGATGGAGGAGGAAAGATGTATTCACTAAATCAGCTTTGGTATTAAAAGCTTATAAAAATGGTAGCATTATTGCTAATAAAGATTGTAATTAAGGCATAAAAATAAAGCAAGAATATCCCTAATTCCTCACAAAATTTAAAGAACTGGCTCATGCCTGAGCCTACACATAAGGATTAAGTAGGTTACCGCCCCCAATGTGCTGAATGAAAACTCCTACAAATTAAATTCATAGTTTCTACCTCAGTATGTGACAGTAACACCAACCACCTCTAGAATGCTACTCCTTGAGGAAAAAAGAAATGCAAATAACCAAAGGTTAGAGTATGTCCTGGATTGTATTTACCCACAACAGCAAACAGTATAGGGATAATCAAGGTGTTTTGAAAATACAAGGCAAGTTACATTTGTAAAGGAGAGAAACTGATAAAAAGATTCAAGCACAGGTTTTTGTCTAATTCCACAAAACTACAAAAACAAAACGAAGTAAAACATTCTAATTCAAATCCATAATTAGGCCTTATTCATGGAAAAGTTTTGTAGATTAAAAAGTCAAATTTCACAGCAAATTCATTTTTGCATGCACATAAGGTTGTATAAATTCCATACCAAGCTATATTTTTCTTAAACATTTTTCCTTGTTTTCAAAAGTTATTGGTGAAAGAATTTAATTCACCAATAACTCAAAGACACACCAAAAAACACAAACACATCAAACTTCAAAGTGTGACTGAGTCTTGAGAAGGTACAGAAAGAAAATTCCTCAGTTATCCTGGACTACCTGGCATATCTGAAAAAACAAAATTCAACATATTTAAAAAAATTAATGGAAAAACCGAGGACCGATTATGGGTCCTGGCCCATTTTCAATTACTATCATTTGGTATTCCCAAGGTTTTAGACACATCCATCCATAGCTTCAATAGTGCATGATTTAAAACTGATCACAACTGGGTTACAACAAATGCTATCTACGCCTTCAAATACTTCAGCTTCCACTTTTTAAAAGCAAATTTAGGAAGAAAAACAAAAAGGAAAGAAGAAAAAGCAAGACCTCTAAAGGTACATTTTACAAAGAGTTATGAGCACTATATTACTAGGATAAAGATAATCTTCAACCTAAAACAAAACAGTGTCTTTAATTAATACAGCAAGATGTCCTTAAATCAAGACTTGAAGGGATGAGATGAAAAAGGATATTAATACTTATTCCCTTAATGTTCCCACACTAAACACCCCTTAAAATATACTTTCCACATCATGCCACGTAAGATAATTTTATAGAATGAATGCAGCAATGATAAATAGGTACAGGGACATTTTGTACTTACCAATCCTGCTGCATACATGGGCACTATAACAGGCTGCTTCTTGTTACCCGTGAAGAGCTACACATGTGTGTTAGAGAAAAAGAATGTATATTCAGAGAATGAGATGTCATACACCGAAACAGTTAACATGTTATTGCATACATTGTGAAATATAAATAGAAGAAATTGTTAAGTTGCCCATATGGGCTTGTATTTTGGATCTGTTACTACAATTCCTTTATTTTATAGTTAATGAAAACATTACAAACAACCTTTTCTAAAAGTAAGAAATATTGACTGGAGAAAAATTTAGATGCATTTATGTTTAAGAGCTGGCATATTCAAAATACATGAGCATTTAAGCCAACTAACATTTATTTTTCTGAGGAACTAGCTTATCACAGCTTGAACAAAAGTGTAACAGAATTTAAAAACACCCATAGGTCCACTAACGGATTTTCCAAGGTACTAACAAAACTCACAATGTTTCGGGTGTCTATTCCCAAGGAGCACAAAAGCTTCTTGTTGCTATGGGAGCCACCCCACTGATATCTCAAGCCATGTGCATCGTGGATGTCCTGTAGCTCGGTCCACACATCCAGCAGTTCCCTGCAAAGGTTATGATGAAGCCATCAACAATGGGTTACTCAATAGCTTTCACCATGAATCCTAGTTTTAATGTGACTGTGAAACATTATACATTCCAGTTAATCTTGTGTTTAACATGAGTATACAGCTATTTTCTGAATAAAATCAAGGGCCACCACTTATAGTCATTAAAGTAGCTAGTAGCTAAGCTAAACTCATTTGAAACAATATGTCAGTAATCAACCAAAATTTAGCCTGTATGTTTTTTCAATTGTAAAAAATTTTTTTTAATTTTATGTTTTTTTTTAACATTTATTTATTTTTGAAAGACAGAGAGCACAAGTGGGGGAGGAGCAGAGAGAAAGGGAGATACAGAATCCGAAGCCAGCTCCAGGCTCTGAGCTGTCAGCACAGAGCCCGACATGGGGCTTTAACTCACAAACTGTGAGATCATGACTTGAGCTGAAGTCTGATGCTTAACTGACTGAGCCACCCAGGAGCACCAAACTTTTTTTTTTTTTTTAACGTTTATTTATTTTTGAGAGACAGAGCACGAGCAGGAGAGGGGCAGAGGGAGAGGGAGACAGAGAATCTAAAGCCGGCTCCAGGCTGTGAGCTGTCAGCACAGTGCCTGACATGGGGCTCAAACTCACAAACTATGACATCATGAGCGGAAGTCAGACGCTTAACTGACTGAGCCAACCGGGCACCCCTTAAAACAAAAATATTTAATATTTAAGAGGAGGAAAGAAATCATTCAGCATTCCACCATATTACTATAGCTATTTAATATGCTTTCTCTTTGAGTCTTGATCCACAAACACATAATTGCAATTACAGCAAATACATAATTTTGTATTCTTTTTTCAGATTTTAAGCATTTCCTCATCTACATGTATACCTTTTCCAATGGTCATGTAACATTCTGTTAGACACATGCATCATTATTTGACCACAACCTTATAGTTTAAATAAGTTATTTTCACTGTTCATCTCCTATTGTTAGTAAGGCAAATTATCTTCCTGTATTTTACAGTGTATTTTGTTGTAGAGTTGTGTTATTTCCCAAAATGAATCTCTTGGAGAGATTTCTGGGTCTAAGAGTATGAACTATCTGTACAACTAGCGTATTTTTAAATAACACATCTAAACAGTTTTAAGATGGTAAAGCATAAACCTTTTTGTCCCGTTCTCAGAAATCACCCCCAAAAAACCAAGAAGCAAATCATAATCTCCATATTTAAAAAAAAATTAAGAGATAACTAAAACTTTGCACCACAAACTTTGAGGTCACAAAGAGGGATGAAGGAGGGACTTGTAGAGGGAGAGAGTATGTTCAGAGGTGGAGTAATGAGATGCAAAAGTCCAGTATAATAACTTTGAAATTAAAATTAGATAATCAATCTAGCTCCTCTAACATCTAATAATTAATAGGAGTTCCAGAAAGAAAACAATGGAGGGAAAGTAACTGTATTGGTATTATATTGGTAATTGTCAATTCAAGAGAACTGCCCAATACTGAAGGACAGAAGCCTCCAGATTGAAAGGTCATATACCTAGTGTTCAGTCCAATTAATAAAGACTCATATCAAGATACTTCATTGTGAAATTTCAGAATACCCACAACAAAAAAATCCTAAATTATAAATTTAACATAAGGGTAGAATAAAAATTTTACTACCCATGTACCTTTATTTCTCAGGAGGCTATCAGAGGATGTGCCCCACCAATATGGGCTCTAAGTGAATGGCAATCCCAAGATACCATGTTTAAGAAGCCTAGATTGAATCCATCCCAAATTGGGATAGAATGGTGGAAGGCTCAGGGGAAAAAAAAAAAAAAATGGAATGGCTAGCCTGACAGGTTTGATCATAACCTGGAGGGTAGGAAAAGACTGAGTAAATGAAAAAGAGAGACAACTATTAAGTCCAAGAAGAAGCTTACTATAATGGAAACAGTGGCTTAGCAGTGAACACTATTCACATGATTAAAATAATGAAAATACCAAATATCAACTTAACAAAAAACTATGATGTAAGTCATACAGGGAAGATGAAGGGAGGAGAAGAGCACATGTAAAGTCTAAATTCACACTTATCATACTCAGAAGTCAAAAGATAATACATAAAATCGACTGAGGAGAGTAAGGATTTAGAAATATTTGAAAAAGCGTTCAAAAATGGAATAGGGAGGTTTTTTTGTTTTGTTTCAGCACAATATGATTTTTTAAACTTCAACACAATGTTACAAGAACATTTTAGAACCCTGATGTTTTAAGGTAACTGTTGTTCTAATTTATAAGGTTAAAACTAAGGAACATACATGCTATCTAAAAACTGTCTACTACTTACCCACTTTCAGCTAAGGCCTCTCTTGTTTTTATTGGGAAGGTGCTTGTTTCCAGCAAGTGCTTCAGGGAAGTAACTTCTTCTTCAGTATCAGGGATAAATATTGAAGGAAAACATGCTTCGAAAATTCGCTCCAGGCGGTTTAGTAAAGCTGTCTGCATCAAAACAACCCCCCCAAAAGTTTAATTTCTCTAATTTTAATGATCTTAGTTTTATCATCATCAACACACATACACACACACACACCTCTGACCCCACACCCTGTCCACTACTACAGGAGAGGGAGGTTCACTATCAGTCAGGTACAGGAAGCACTAAGTCAAAGGAGCATAACTACTTGCAGAACAGATGCTCTAAATGATCACTTTAAATACTCATGGTGATACAGTGGCGACAAGTAAATGTAGTTATATGCCAAGCAACATAGCTGGTACTTTGCAAACATTACCTTATTTATTAGCCTATTAAAAAATTCACAAAGAAGAAATTAACTACTCAATTGTATAATGAGAAAGCAATCGCAAAGTGTGAATTATCTACCCAAAGCAAAACCAAAACCAAACAGCAACATTCATAAAAGCAGGCGGCATTCATATTCTATCACGGGATGTTCCCTACTACCACCCATGTACTCTAGATTTAGGAACAATTAAATTGAAGGTTTGTGAAAAGTATTATGCTATCATAGTTGAAGAGAACTTTTTTCTTGAACATAAAAACATTTGAATTTTAAAACACTTTTAGAAATATCTCTGCTAAAAGAACAAAGTAGGAAAGAATGTCTTATTTTTACTAAAAAAGCAATAGCTCATTTTTCATTTTGATGATCTGTGTTATCTTTTAAAAATCCCACTTCTTTACTCTTCTATGGTGTATACAGGTGTATTTTTGAATAGAACACTGCCTTTCTTCCAAGAATGGATATTCCCTAGAGTATTTTTACTGAGAACACTGGCATTTTGAAGTATTTTCTTTAATTAAAATTTGCTGAATTTATATTAACTTACACTTTTTAGGGGTACTACTAGGTTATTCTACATGTGCAGCCCACAGTAACTAACATTTATCCCCACTATCCTAAGTGTAACTCAGACACATGTAAAATATTTTCAACTTAACTCAATTTACCGCTTAAACATCAAATAGGAACACAAACTGTTAAAGACTGTCGGGAGTGTACTACTGAAATGCTATCGAGTATACAAGAAAGTGCCACATCATGGTGGTATTTCCTGCCAAGTAACAAAGACAAGTTAACGCTTGATTTCTGTTGTTTAGCACAGTCAGCAAACAGGAAAATGAAAAACAAACGGAAAATATCTTCCAAACAGATTTTCCAATCCAAAAATCTCTTTTGGAAGCAGTATCAGAGCAAAAACTTAACAATGCATAATTAGTCTCAGGGTACTCTTCTGCTATCTCTACAAAAGTTATTCTAACACCTTCATTATATTCATGTGTGTGATATGGGAAAAGGTTCTCAGTATCAATTATGAAACCTACAGTAAAGAGTAGACTCAAGATCCCAAGGCTCGTGAAACTTGAGTGTGTCAAGGGGACCGGCACTTACTTGCTTCAACAGAGGGAATGGACAGACATTACTTTTAAAGGGATCAGATAACCATCTAATTGGAAACATGATGAGCACAGGCTCCTTCTGGGCAGACAAGGTAAACAAAAACTCACATATGACCACATTTTACTTCTCTGTAAGTTAAAATTGAATCTCTCTCGTATCCTCTTTGTTATCCTTTTCATGGGAAAGAAAAAATATTTGTCAAAAGAAGCAATGACCCCAAAATACATTCAGTCATTTGGGCAATATTACATCTAACTACCAAGTCTTAGGTACAACAGTGAGCAAATTCTTAAAATGAGTGGAATGTATGTGAACATTACATTCAAGTTTTTACATCTTCCCCCTCTCATACAGAGTATAAATTACATGGGAAATTTAAAAGACAGTTCCATTTGTCTTTAAGGTTAGATATTACATTCGATTGCTTCAAATATTTTGTTGAATGAAGTAGAGCAAGGGTCAGAATTTTTTTCTATACAGGGCCAGATAGTAAATAGTTTCAGCTTTGCACCAGCCATAAACAAGTAAGTGTGGTGTGTTCCAATGAAACTTTATTTACCAGAACAGGCGGCCAGATAGAACAGGCCATAGTTTGCAGATACCTGTGGTATGGCAGTAAATAACAAAGATTCAAATAATCAGAACCCACTAATTGAAAAGCACCACCCACCACAAGGAGGAACTCTAACAATTTAACAAGAAAGCAGCTAACAGAATTAAAGATTCTGACGAAAATTGAATTTCCTCTGACATTTTGCTTTAAAAGTACATCGATTTCCAACTATCAGACTATTTCCAACTATGAGACTAGTCAGGAGGGAATCCTCTAGAAAGAGTTCCGTACGAATATTTTGTTCACAGTAATAAATGCCAAATTTCATTTGCTACTAGTCAATTCCAGTAAGTAAATGGCTGATGTAACTATAATACTTTAGTGGAGGACTGTGGACGCAAGGGGCTGAGACTCCGCTTCTGGATTTATAAACTGGAGATATCAGGGGCAACCTCACAGGGTGGGTGACAAGTTACAGGATTAAATACTTGGTACCCAGTGTGTGGTCAAGAAGTGGTAACTTTTTCTTACTACTATTGTTATTGTACAGATGATATCCAGAAACAGAGTGCCTACCAAGGAATAAAGTAAATATCAAAACTAGATTCAAAGCTCACTAGCGATGTTGCTCTACCACTACTTGGCATTCTAAATCATTAAGAAAATATTTGTCTTAGACTATCAATTTCTACATTATAACAAGAAAATACAAATTTTTGCACCTTCTCCAAGATCCTCCAACTTAATTGGAAAATAAGTACCAATTTAAAAACGTCTATCATTAAGAACCACTTTTATAAATAGAACGTGTTACTGCTACTCCTTGTGGATTTTAAACTTTGGAAATTGGTAAACATTTTGCTTGACATTTTGGCATTTGTGACTCAAATCTTGATCACACTATAAAATGCAAAGTGTGCAAATCACACGTTGGGGGTGTTTGAGTGTTTTACTTCCCAAGAAGCACAATAAAGTTACAAATTCAAAATGTAATGGAACATAGTCCAAGGAACTTGGTAAGTAGAACAGGTTTAAGAACATAGCTAACATAATGCTCGAAAGAGAAATTAAACAACCCACCACAACAGTCTCTCTTGTGACCAAACAGAAAGGTTTCTTTCAAGAAACAGATTTTCTAAAAGACTGTAATCACACAGTAAATTAAAAAAAAAAAATTGTTTGAGATATTTGAGACATATGAGCACAAGATAAAAGTTATATATGAAAACTGTGATATTGGTAAAAGTTTTTGTTTTAATTATTAATTTTAACTGTTGTAATATCTATATAAATTTTTTCCTCAATACTATTAGCCATGGATAGTTTAATACATACAATAGCCTTAAACCAAATCAGTAATAAAATTAATATCAAATCAACACTAGGGTCACTAAAGTGAAATATTATTTAACTTGGATTTATTCTACTGTGTAAGAGTAAAAAATAACTTTATATTACTCTACCTAATAAGAATTCTTGTTTCTATATAGATTGTATCCAGCCATAAGAGGCAAGCTACTCCTAGTTTTGATTAAATGGGGATACTACACAGTTTTGAACTCCTTGGAGCAGACTGACTCAAAAAAAGATGTGAATGTAACAGTAATGTTTATTAACACATTACAGTACATGTGGACTTGTATTAGATGTAAAATTCTAAAATATTATATTTTATTATTTGGAATTAGTGGTAAAGTCAGACTGGCTATGCTCTAGTTTCCCTCAGCAGATAAGGCAGCATATGGAAAGCAAACAATATCAGTACAGCCTAGTTCAAGAAAGTGAAAGATCAAAAGATGTCCTCTGAAACCGTCACAAACAGCAAAACCTTGATACAGTGTGTTTTTTCATTTAATGCTGATGCAGTGCTTATCACATGCCAGGCGTTATTCTAAATGCTTTATGAATATTAGCTCACAGAAGAACAGATGAACCATCAGAGGGAAGTAACAGTAATCTTATCCCCATTGTCTAGATGAGAAAAACGGAGCACTAAGAGGTTAATTTGCCCACAGTCAGATGAATATTACATGCTGAATCCTAATCTAGGAGGTACAGTTTCAGAGTCTGTGCTCTTAAACACTAGACTATGTTGCCATCAAAGCAGTTCGAAGTTCAATTTCTAAAAATTATAGGAGCTTTGAGGGGGGGGACTATGTCTCATTTCGAATCTCCAGTACTTAGGTTCGTGCATATAGTGGATATAAAAATGTTAGCTAAGTCAGTGTGCACTTAAAAATAAAAAAAAAAAAAAAAGCACTTCACCCTTATTTAAGACTGCAGGGGGCATGTTTGTTCTACTTATGAAAGTAGATATTATAAGCCATCTAAATCATTTTTGTACATACATTGGATATATTTATATAATTGTAACAAGTATAAATAACCAAATGCCTTTATGTTCTAGGTACTATGTTTAATACTTACATGTTACTTTACTAATCTTTAAAAAAACAAAAAACAAATCCTGAAAGGTAAGTATTACGGTTTCCACATTATAGATGAAACTAAAGCTCATGGAGATTAATTAACCACAGTCTCATGTTGGTATGGTACACAGCAAGGATTTGATCCCAAGTCTGACTCCAAAGTCTCTTTTCACCAAATCATGCTTTTACCCACTTTTTGTGGTCTTTCAAACGTTTGTAGCCATTAGGTAAGAGATTCAACTGTTAACTGCTGAGGTGATGACCACACTTAAAGCAATTATTTCATCTATATAATTCATAGTTTTTAATAAAGCAAATTATAAATTTTTGCTAAAGAGTGATGCACTGTAAATTAATGAGAAGGTAACAAGTGCCCACACATTTAGCATACTAGTTAGCTGAGGTTACAATAGTAGCTGTATAGCAAACTAAATAAAATAACATTCACATCAATTACCTGACTTTTATCTTTTTAAGAAGTTGGGATTAAAAAATGTTCATTGGGGCACCTGGGTGGCTCAGTCAATTAAGCGTCCAACTTTGGCTTAAGTCACCATCTCCTGGTTCATGAGTTCGAGCCCCATGTTGGGCTCTGGGCTGACAGCTCAGAGCCTGGAGCCTGCTTCAGATTCTGTCTCCCTTTCTCCCCCTCTCCCGCTCAAGCTATGTCTCTCTCTCTTAAAAATAAACACCTTTTTTTTTCCAATTTTTATTTGAGTGATCGAGCGAGTGGGGGAGGAGCCGACAGAAAAAGGGAGAGAGAATCCCAAGCAAGCTCCACACTTAAGTTCAAGCCCCACGTCAGGCTCCACATTACGACTGTGAGATCATGACCTGAGCCGAAATCAAGAGATGGACACTTAACAGACTGAGCCACACAAGCGACCCTCAATTATTGCCTTTTAAATGCTTTTAACTTCAAAGCCAAAGAGGAAAAACAGTCATCAGTTCTCTCTTGAATGTGGAATTAGAAAACTGGTGGTTAGCTGAATACGCATGCCTCTCAACTCACACATGTAGCAAACTCTCAGCCTGGTGAACAGCCTCATGTCTGGCCATTACACGTTTTAAGAACTGGGGGCTCTGATAAATGTAGGGTTGAAAGTCAAATGCTATTCAAGGCAGGTGCCAGAGTCCATTTTATTTTCTCTATTCATGTCCAGCACTAAGACAAAGGAGAAGAGCATGGTGCTCAGAAGAGTTCCTAATCTGTCAAAACTATTCTGAGAACAGAAACTAGCCCCCAAGCAGCAGCCAGAACTAGAGATACTCTCACACAAATTCTCATTTGCCTCCAATACTTTCTGCCATTCACCAAAAAATGCAGTTGGCATCACTATCTCTTGCACCTTTACAGACCATTTTCCAAGAAGTTCATTTCTGAGATTTTTCAGTAACAATATTTATTGAACACTTATGTGCAAGACAACGTGGTAAACACATTGACATGTACAATTTTATTTTACTTTCAGAGTAAGGCATTTTAAATAAGTACTATTATTATTCTCTAAATCTAAGGTTCAAGAAAGTGACTAATACAAATTAGTGTTGAAACCTAGATCTGAATCTGGCAGTATAACCCCAGAGCATTGCTTTTAAGCACTCACTGTATGTACCCAGGGCCAAGGCCTAAGGCCCACAATAACTTTAGGGATTCATGAAAATGTTTTAATAGCTAATATTAATATATTCATCTTTATACCAAGTTATAAAATAGAATTTTAAATATCTTTTATGGGTAAGTCATATAAAAGTCATATGTGGCCCTGGCTATATTGCTCTCAAAAGGTACACTGGCTTTTATCTTTCCCAATTTTCTCCTTTTCATATATTTGTTTTCCTATCAGGGTCCTTTATTACCTTGAATGTCTCTATAGTAACAATTATTACTTTTTCAAACCAGGTATGATTTCTGGGAAAGCACAAATGCTCAGCTATCCAATGGTTTAATTCATCAATGGGGGCAAAGCATTATGTATGAATTCACTTATACTCATTCTCAGGTCTGTCGTATCTCCATGTTTAGGGTAAAGGTATATAAGTAGCCGTTGCATTTTATTCACTGATGCAAACAAGTCACATTATTAAATGCAGAGTTTACCAACTGGTAGGTCCCAGTCACAAATATGTTATAAATCTCCCCTAAATCCTGAATGCTACACAGGGACAAATGGCACTCCCTCTTATTAATGTTATGTGTCAACTTGACTGGGCCATGTGCCCAGACAACTGGTCAAACACTGTTCTGGGTATGTGTGTGCAGGTGTTTCTGGATGAGATTAACATCTGAATTGGTAACCTGGGTAAGGCAGATTGTCTTCTCTAATATGAATGGGCCTCATGCAATCAAATGAAGACAGCTTGAGGACTGTAGTTGGTACTTCTCTGCCTCCATAAACACAAGAGCCAATCCCTTATTAGTCTCTTTCTCTCTCCCTCCCCCAAGCCCATCCATCTGTCTGTCCATCCAGCCATCCATCCTCCTGGTTCTGTTTTTCTGGAGAGCCCCAAATACACCCCTATTTTATAAACAACTCTACTGGAGTATAAGAAGTATATTGAAAATATTCAGTTTTCCAAAGGGTAAGACCAGCACCTAGGATCCTAGACTCTGGGTCTTATGCCATTCACATGCAGACCTTCTTAAAAGCATCTTGTATTTAAGGTTAATTCCTAAAGTTCCTTCAACATATTTCTAGTTAGTTTTCTTCCTTAGGAACAAAAGTTGATTAATATTAACAGTTTTAACGTTGATAAGCATTAGATCTTGCTCTGAAGTTGAAGTTTAAATTTTTTTTTTTTTAATGTTGGTTTTTGAGAGAGAGATAGAATGCAAGTGGGTTGGGGCAGAGAGAGGGAGGCACAGAATCTGAAGCAGGCTTCAGGCTCTGAGCTGTCTGCGGACAGCCTGACGCGGGGCTCGAACTCACGAGCTGTGAGATCATGACCTGAGCCGAAGTTGGACGCTCAACCGACTGAGCCACCCAGGCGCCCCTGAAGTGGAAGTTTGGAAGAAACATAAAATCCACTGGGTAATTTAATCTTCCATTTAAGAGGTCACCTTATGCCTTGCCATTATTAAATATTAAGTAAGATATCAAGTACAATCGACACTTGTACACTTTATCAATTCCCAATTTCAAGCTATATAAGAAGAGTGAACAACTGTAATATTCACCATGCTCTAAAAAGATGGTTTGGCCTTTCTGCACAATTTGTGCATAAATCTAACCAAGTATTTCCACCTATTTTGGAATTAAACACCAGAATGTCAATTTTTCTGAGGGAAAAATAACACAAGAAATATTAGTTTCAGGTGTATGACATGATACGAAATGTATATATTGCAAAATGATCACCACAATAAGTCTAGTTAATAGCCATCCCATACAGTTACAAATTTTTCTTTTCTTGTGAGAACTGTTACAATCAATTTTCTTAGAGATTTTCAAATATACAATACAGTATTATTAACTATAGTCACCCTGCTGTACATTACATCCCCAGGACTTATTTTGTAACTGGAAGTTTGTACCTTTTGACCACTTAATTTATTTGGTTGCTTACTTCTGTTTTCAGTAATAAGTTCAGGTGTTCATCTACAGAAAGGAAAACCTGCACAAATCTTAGGCAGATGATTAAATAAACAAAGGTGAAAATGTAGAATTAGAGTCAGTTTGAGAATGCTGACTTCCCAGCAAACAAACGGTTTATTTATTATTTAGCAGGTTTTTTTTTTTTTTTTTTTTTTTTTTAGTTTTTAAAGAGCAAGCGAGTAAGCAGGGGATGGGGACAGGGACAGAGAGAGAGGGAGAGAATCCCAAGCAGGCTCCACACTCAGCATGGAACCTGATGTGGAGCTCGATCCCATGACCCTACTAGGATCATTACCTGAGCCAAAATCAAGAGTCGGGTGCTCAACCAACTGTGCCACCCAGGCACCCCACCAACAATTTGGCTTATTTTACTTTAAAAGTATTCATAATTATCTTCCTTCTTTTTGTGACACTTAATTTTTAAGCCTCTCAGAAGAAATCATCTAGTAACATTTTCCCAGTAGCATAATCAAGTAGATGGCTAATAAGAAACAATTAATCATAATTTCCTTTTCTATAGCTACTTAATATAGAAATTATCAATTACCTAAATTCTCAAGTAACATCCACAGCAATATTTTAAAAATTTTACCAAAACCTCAGAGTTAAATGTTGTACTTATAATATTACCTCCTTTACCATACATCTAAGAGAAAGTAATCTTGGCTATTTCAATCAACTTTCCTTTCTGGAACATTAACAGGTTAAAAAAAAAAAAACTGTTAGAACAATATATGAGATGGTCTTTTGGAAAAAAAGGACTGCTTTGAAAGTAAGGAGGACTTTTTTTTTTTTTTTTTTTAATCATCATTTTGTTTTGTTTTGAATTTTAGCCCAGAAAGCAAATAATAGTTTGGACCTCTTTCCAATTTGTACAACAGAGATACCACTACTTGTTTTCCTCTACGATGTGTAAGAATGTTAACAAGAAAATGAAATATACTGAGCTCTGGGTTCTCAGAAAAAAATAGTCACTGAAAGGGAAGAATAATTCTCAGTAAATAGTCATGCATGACTTTACATCAAGGCTTCAATCCTCTGAGGCGACCAGATCCACATTTGAGAATTAGTTTGACTAAGAACATTTTATAAGTTTGAAAGATTTCTTCTTGGTTGACTTTTCCCTAAGTAGCAAATTATTACAATAAAGCTGTAACAACTGATGGTCTCTTGACTCAAGGAAGATATATTTTATCAGAATATGAAGATATCCTTTTGGTAGCCCAAAAAAAGGAAAGTATTAAAAAACAGAGACCCAGACAATGTCACAGTGAAAAGAAGAAATCTGAAATGACAACTACACCATTCGTCTCATTTCTCAAAACCAAGAATTGTTCCCCATGTTTCTTTAATTGAATTAACCGAGCTATGAATCCTAAAAGACTCACAACATTCTGTCAAAGCAGAATTTGGACAAAACCACTTGAAGGCACTCTGTTTAAGGCAGAATTGTTGCATCCATGTTAAGACTGAACAGGAATAAATCATTTTAAGTTTAACCACTAAAACCCTAATGTTCACTGTCATTAATATGTGAAGATTTCTGTGCTGTCCCCAACACTTAACAAGTAGGAGAAACATTTTAAGAAAAATATCAGTAAATCTAATCCTCTCCTAGGGGGCTTAATGTACTTTTCCCAGCAGATTCTGCAAAAGGAAGAAACTGCGGGCCACAAGCCTGGATCACAACAGCAGGATAAGAATAAAAATCATTTCCAACTCAGTCACTTACTCAGCATGCCTTACCCATTTCCTTACCTCAACTTCCTTCTAAAACTTATCTTTTAGCCCCTTTCAACAATTTCTTCTTTCCAAAATCCATCTCCAAGTTCTGCTCATTTTCCAAACCCATTCAGCAAAAATAAAAGTCTGAGGACCAAGCCAAACAAATCTCAGGAAGTCTTAATGTATCTTGCCACATCCACATGGTTTTTGCTCTATTTTCACAAAATAGAATCATACTATAGAATTCTTATTTTTCAGTGGATTTTTTCACTCACTTTAAAATTTATTGTCATTTTATCTTCACAGAAGTCCAATGAAGTAGGTATGATCTTTTTATAAACAACTGAACTCAGAAGTAACTTGTCCAAAATCATAAAGCTTATAAGAGGCCGAGTCAAGATTCAAACTCAGATCTGTAAGATTATATAAAGCTCATATACTTTACTACCTCTTATGTCCAGTTGTCAAATTACAAATAACTTCAATCAACTTGTGTAACAAAAAGGTCCTTTTTGAACTGGTCATACTTTAAAATTCATTATCTGATGATGTTAAAAGTTCTAAGGCTATAAATTAAAGATCATTCAATACCAGTGTCACCTTACAGTAAGATGAAACTCAACAGGGAAAGGATTAGGTCAAAATCAACAGTCTTGGCTTTGCATTATATAATTAGTTCACTCCTTGCAAGCTTCTACTTCCATAATAAATTAATCAACAGGAAAAATATACATTAGCCAAACCATATACAAACCAAATTAGCAAATTAAGCTATTCAGACACTCAAAGTCAAATGAAAAGTAATTAGCTATGCACACCACCTGGTAATACCATAACAGTATTTTCACGTATCAAAGCAATGATGTATAACCATTTCAACTGACACTCAGACTTTGGAAATATTTCCAATTGAAAATGGTTTGCTTGGCAAAAGATAACTGGAAGAGTTTGGGGAATTTTATTCTCAGGATCTCTAAAAGAAGCTGGTAGGACAAGTGTTCCCTGAAACAGTTGTCAATATAAAGCAGTGATTTTCTGGGGAGTTTTCTTTCCGATACCTCCGGGATTGAGGAAAGGTTAGGTTTAGCACAGGGTACAACTCAGGACCGGGGAATAACCTGGATATTAAGCTGCGTCTCTAGGGGCTACTTTAGGTCAAGATAAATCTCAGTGAATCTTCTCTGAAGGAGTCTGGAACAGAAAAGGATAAAGTACAGGCCCTGGCGGGTAAAAATATTCTCCCTGACACACTTATTCCCCAATAAGTGTAAACGTAAATGTACATTTGCAAGAAATTATAAGCAACTAAATACAGTTCTAGTCTTCTCGTACCCTCATCCCAGGTCTTTAGTGGCTGTCAAATTATGAAGTCCAAATCTGCTTTGCTCAAATTCTTTTTCTATCCTTCAGTTCCCTATAGCCTTCAGCTCAGGTTGAGGTTTCAAATTCTGCTTGCTCTCTGCCACACTCAAAACTGTACTTCAATTTCCTAGGTCTTTGATGGACAAAATTAAGAGACATTATTTTCTGAAAGTTAAAAAAACATCTACTAAATCTGAGTTTAACTTTCTTCTAAAATCACTGTAAAGGTAGAAACTGAAGGATTCACTGGACTAGTTAGCTAATTAATGAATTTTTACGTAAGTGATATTTATGTTAATCAAAAAATCAAGCTGCTGAGTTTCTGTAAATATTAAACTCATTGAAATAAAGAAAAACCTCACCAAACATTACTTATTGTAGGACTGTCCATTTAAAGTTTACCAAAGCGTTGTGAAAAATGTAATCCACAAATCAAGCAAGCATTATGTATCATAAGAGACTCCTTCAACAGGTACCCAATTTAAAAATGCTTTTTGAAAAGCTGAATTGCCTCCACGGCAATTAGTATATTATACAAAATAGAGAAAACCAGTAAATACCTGAACTGAAGTGGCTGTTTCCTGTAAATGGCCACCAGCAACTGCTCCTTTGGAAGTTGCTAAAGGGACATTGTGCATTTTGGGGGTTCCTGGAGTATCAATCTTTTCATCTGTCCTATGTGACTGCCAGGCTTCCTTTCGATGGTGAGATTCAGCAGCCTGCTGGTCTCCAAAAGTAGCCCAAGAGCAACTATCTTTCTGTCCATCCTCAAAGGCATTCCAATCTACAACTTGGCTAGGCCCAGCTGAACTGAAGTCCGCAAAATCATCAGAGTCTTGAAAAGCACTGCGGTCCTCTCGAATATTTGGCACAGAATCAAAATCTCCAAATTCACCTTCTTGCTCAATTTCCAGTTTTGAAACAGTATCAGTGCCTGTCCCAGAAGACTTTCCCACCAACTTACATTCCTCTGATAAACTATCAGAAGTCTGTTTTAGGTCGGACTCAGTAAATAGAATTTCATCTTGGCAAGAAACAGCATTTGTATCCCCAAATTCTCCAAAGTCATCACCTGGTTCACTAAAATGTGGAAAGTGCTCTGAGGACTCTTCGAAAGTGATATCGCTCATTGAATCTTGGGTACCAGTAACAAAAGGTGGAGTTGTGCCACTGGCTGTGCCGAAGTCACCAAAATCATCCTCGTTAGTATCATTGCAAGTCACAAAGTCATTACTACTGTCACCATTTTTTACACTTAAAGAATCATCCAGAACATTTTCTTCTGTAGGATCAATGCTGGGGCTTTGGGAATCGGTAAACTTTTTACTTTCTTCTTTGGAAGAACCAACTTCATCATCAGCATCAGAAGTTTTAATAGAATCCATGCATAGGTCAGCACACTTAGAAGTAAACAAATCAAGTTTTTCCTCAGTTTTACATTCTCTCATACTGGCTTCTGAATTATCAGCTGAGTCTGCCAAACTCCAAGGCTTTGATTGAACTGATTTTAAAAATTCATCCTGTTGCAATGTTGGAAGGCCTTGTTTTTCAGTACTGAAACCTCTGGTACTCATTATGCTTATTTCTGAAACACAAACCTGATCCTCTCCATCAATGTCTCCTTTATCGTCAAAGCTTCTACCCAAAGACAGTGCTTTTACAGAACTCAGTTCACTGACTCTATTAATTTTATTATTTTCCTGAATGGTTAATGCTTCTCTATCATTTAAAACTGCACATCCTGTATCTTCTAGTTGTATCCTTTCCTTTTTGGAAAATGTAGCAAAATCTGCAAATTCCTCAGCAGGACTAGGTGCACAGTCTAAGTTATAGTCAGTACTATGAGTGCTAAGAGGCTTTCGTCCTTTTGAATCGGCTTCGGTGTCCAGATCATCTGTTCCCTGAGGATTTACAGTTTCCAATACTGCAAACCCGTTTGTTAGAATCTCCAGACATGGAGGCTTTTCACCATTGCAGCTCTCTAACTGCTTGTTTTGATGAACAACATTCATATCAGTTCTAAAATCTCCTGGAGAGAAACTTTCAGGTGTTCCAACATTCTGTCTCTGCTTCACTATAGTATTTAAATCTCCTGGACTTTCTATGCCATCAATGGAAGTATCTAAAGTTTTAGATGAAATTATTTCTTTGCTGGTGGTAGAAAGTAAAACGTCAGACTGTCCTTTCACAGGAGAAGAAAGTTCAGCAGTGATGTCTTTATCATTACCATTCTTAATGGATTTAAAGCTAGTAAGGCTATCTACATTTTCTGAGAAATCATGAATTGGCATAAAATGGTTTGAAGGTACAAACTCTTCCTTGGGACGAGTATAATCTGGTGTATCAAAGTCAACAAATCCTACACCAGAAGGGCTAACTTCTGAAAACCCACCAAATTCCCCAAATTCATCATCATCATCATCCTCGGCTCCATTGTCTAGTGGTGGTGGGGATGAAGAGTACATTCGAATGATGTCTGGCTCCATTGTTCAATTGCTTTCAAATAATTAATTTGCACCTGAAAAAACAAAACAACAGGGGTTTTTTTTTTTTTTCTTGGAGGGGACAGATTACGTATACAACGTCTTTCAAAACTCTCTCAAAGCTATTTCAAACCAGTGAAAATTTACAGTGCTTTGTTTTGGACCTTTTAAATTCTTTTTCTCTTAGGTAAGATGACTTTACACAGCTATAACGGCAAAAAATTTTTCTCTTTTCTAGTGTAGGTTTCTAAGAACATTGGTGTTACATTACTGAATTTGGGGATTCCAGGAAATTTTGAATAAACACAAAAGTATATCTACAAAATTCTCTCGGAGCACTTGCTTATTCTCTTAAGCTTGCTTTGCTTTCTAGTCCACTGGAGATTCAGGGCCTGCCCTTATGGATTTGTGAGTTCTTTATAAATAAGACATGAACATTTTCTTTAATAATTGCTATTCAGTTCAACGTTTATTTCTTACCCAAGTTAAATTTTAACAGACTTTATTTTTAGAGCAATTTTAGGTTCATTGAGATGGTAAGTGAATTCCTAGATCTTCCCCACCCCCATTCATCCACAGCCTCATTTATTACAGACATCCTCCAGCAGAGTAGTATATTTGTTACAACTGATGAACCTACATTGACATACATCGTTATTACCCAAAGTCCAAATTTATATTAGGGTTTGCTCTGTGTTGTACATTCTATGTGTTAGGACAAATGCATTAATTACAGTATCACAGAGTAATTTCAATGCTCCAAAAACCCTCAGTTCCATTATACATCCCTCTCTCCCCTGTGCCTGGCAACCACTGATCTTTTTACTGTCTCCACAGTTTTGCCTTTTTTGGGATGTCACAGAGTTGGAATCATACAGTACGTAGACATACATGTCACACAATATGTAGCCTGTACATACTGTATGATTAGCTTCTTTCATTTAATAACATGCATCTAAGCTTCCTCCAGGTCTTTTCATGGTTGATGGCTCATTTCTTTTCAGCACTGAATAATATTCCATTGTCTGGATGTACTGCATTTTCATTTTGTTTTATAACTTTTCACTACTGAAGTCATTTAAGTTGCAAAAACAGTACAGAGCTCTCATGTATACTCCAACCAGTTTCCCACACTGATAATGTGGTAAATAACTGTAGTACCTGTTCAAACCAGAAAACTGACATCAGTACACTATTAACTCAGTTACACACTTTAGATTTGACCATTTTTCTGTGTGTGTGTAATTCTATGAAATTTTATCACATATGCAGATTAGATTCAAGTAACCAACACTACAATTAGGATAAGAACTGTTGCAAAAATAGTTCTGTAATATTCATCAATATAAAGAAACTCCCTTGAGGTGCCTGGGTGGCTCAGTCAGCTAACCATCTGACTCTTGATTTTAGCTCAGGTCCTATCTCGAGGTTTGTGGGTTTAAGCCCCATATGGGGCTCAGAGCTGACAGTGCAGAGCCTGCTGGGGATTCCCCCCCCCCCCCGCCCCCAATCTCTCTGCCCCTCCTCCATGCTCTAATTCTCAAAATAAACTTAAAAAAAAAAAACAAAACCAAAAACCTCATTCGTGTTACCTCTCAATACACCCTCCCCTAAACCCTAACTCCTGTCAACCACTGATCTGTTCCCCATAATTTTGCTACTTCATAAGTACTTATTATGTAAATGGAATTACACAATATGTAATTCTTTGGAGGTGTTTTTTTCCCCCCACTCAGCTTAATGCCCTTGAAATCCATCCATGTTGTTGCATGTCAAGAATTCATTCTTTTTTATTGCCAAGTTGTATTCCGTTATATAGCTGCACCACAGATTATTTGCCAGTTCATTCAATTTAGGACCCGTTGGTTGTTTCTTGTATTTTACAATTACAAATAAAGCTGCTATGAATATTTGTGTACAGACTGTTGTCTGACAAGTTTTTATTTCTCTAATATGAATTCCCAGGAGTGCAAATGCTTGGTCACATTAAGTTTACAAGAAACTGTAAAACTGTTTTCCAAAGTTAATTTTTATGGGACCAAATCAACTGTTCATTAGTAATTTTCATTAATTTGGTTTCATATAAGCTTGAGATTTAATATTTTTTTTTCTAATTTTACACAGTTTTCTTTGCATTTAGTTTTTAATACATCTAGAATTTTGGTATATGATCTAAAGCAAAGGTCTAATTTTTGTTTTCTAAATAGCCAAGCAATTATCCTAATCCCATTTATTGAATAATCTTTCCCATATCTATTAGTTTATATCTTCTTCACCTAACTTCTCTTTTAAATATTTATTTATTTAATCTCTACACCCAACATGGGGCTCAAACTCATGGATTCGAGATCAAGAGTCACATGCTTTTTGGACTGAACCAGCCAGGTGCCCCTCTCTATATATTTAACTCTTAAATGGAATCTATGTCTGAGTTACCCTGTTCCTCTATGCTAAATCGTCAAAAATGCCATAAGACAGATTTACATTAAAAGCAAAGGGAAAATTAACAACAAAAGTCCTAGAACAAAACGAGCCTATAAATTGATACTTCCAGTGAACTAAACTGAAGCCCAATGAATTGGTATTTTCTGCCACTCACGGTTGCCAAGTTAGATACGTGAATACCATAAAACTTCGTAAGCTCAAAAAACAGAACAACCACTTCCTTCTAATTCTCAAAATAAAGTTTCATAAAATCTTCCAACTTTAGGGAGAAGGTACCATACAAACCACTTAATTTAATTAGATATGAGGAAAATGAGGCCTACTGATGAGCAACTTTCTCAAAGGTCATACAGCTGGTTAGCAGAGAATGGTTTCAGAATTTTGAAAATGATCTTTGAGGTCAATGGTCACTGAGAGTTATTTGAAAGAAAGTGAGCAAATCATAAAAGTAAAAGACTCCATTGTAACAGATCTATTTTAAACTGTCTTCCTCACAAAATCAGCATCATAAAGAAGGAAATGATGGCTTTACTTCCTGAGATACCTTCTTTTTTGCTCTTTAAATGAGAAAAGGAAAAAAAACAGTAAAAGATACATATAAGCCCTTAATTTTCTCCTTTGTCTAGAATCCCGATAACCCATTTCAATGCTTAAGTATACAGGGTTATTTGACCTCTAACAGTTTCTCTGTGATTATGAAGTTCCTATTATTCAAAAATACTCTGATTGTTAATGAGTGTGTGGAGAAAAGGACATTTGCACACACATACTGCAGGTGGGTGTGTAAATTGTTAGAAGGCTTATAGAAGGCAATATGACTATACCACACAAACTTTCTTTTCCTTAAAAATAAAACAAAATGCTCCAAAAGGGATTATTTAAGCAAATTATGCTTTGTCCTTCCAATAACATACTATGTAGCCATTCGTATCATGATTCCTTTTTTTTTTTTTTTAATTTAAAAGCATTCACTTGGGGCGCCTGGGTGGCTCAGTCGGTTAAGCGGCCGACTTCGGCTCAGGTCATGATCTCGCGGTCCGTGAGTTCAAGCCCTGCGTCGGGCTCTGTGCTGACCGCTCAGAGCCTGGAGCCTGTTTCAGATTCTGTGTCTCCCTCTCTCTCTGACCCTCCCCCGTTCATGCTCTGTCTCTGTCTCAAAAATAAATAAATGTTAAGAAAAAAAAAATTAAAAATAAAAATAAAAATAAAAGCATTCACAATAGTGGCAGCATGTCAAAAGGACACAAAAGGCAGCCTGAAGTGATTCTTACTGGTAAAATCAGTGATAAGCATCAAAATAACGACAGTAACAGATTATAATCCACTGAATAACCAACTATCAGTCCTCAAATATAAACATGTTAAGATACTGCAGTTTCAAAATAGCTCCCCACAACATACTCAATTATAAGAGAAAGCAGTGTAACTTTACAGCGGAGCTGACACTTCATCAAATGATCAAAGTGAACATCATTAGCAACGGGAATATCAAAATCCCACATCACCTGACAAGACACAATAAGAACACAGGATCACTTCTGGAATATTCCTGCCCAGAATATACAACCTGAACCGATTCATGAGATAACGTCAGACAAATTCAAACTGAGAGACAGGCTGCAAAACAGCTGGTCTGTAATCTTCAAAAGTATCACTATCATGAAACTTAAGGAAAAACTTAAGAACTGTTCCAGGTTGAAGACAACTAAAGAGACAAGTAAATTTAACACTTGATTTTTAACTAGCTTCCCTTTCTATACAGGTCATTATTGGGACCACTGTGAAACTTGAATAGTGTCCAAGGACTAGATAGCAGAAATGTATTGATGCTTATTTCTTGGTTTTGAGAGTGGTATTGTGCTTATGTAAGAGAATGTCCTTGGTTGTAGGAAACGCACACTAAAATACTTGGGAGAGATGGTACATCAGGTTGGCAACAGTCCCAAATTATTCCAGATAAAGACTTATTTGTACTGCACTTCCAACTTTTTATATGATTGTGATCACCAATCACCTCAAGATGAAAATGAAAAAAGTTAAAAGAATTCAAGATTTATGTTTGCATTTAAATATGTACACTGTATAATAAACGTGTTGCTTACATAGCATTTAAAAAATTGTGACAATACATAAAATTTACTATTAAATTTTTTAAATGGACTATTTTAACAATTTTTAAGTGTATATTTCAGTGACATTAAGTACATTCACATTGTTGTGCAACCATCACCACCACTCATCTTTACAACTCTATCTTCCAAAATATTAAAATGTTTCCTGTACTCATTAAACAATAGCTTCCCATTCTCCCTCCTCCCAGCTCCTGCGACCACCATTCTATTTTGTCTCCACGAATTTGGTCAGTCTAGGTATCTCATGTAAGTGAAATTGCACACTATTTGTCCTTTTGTGACTGGCTTATTGCACTTAGCATCAAGTCCTCAAGGTACCTGTTGTAGGGCCAGTGTCAGAAGTTCATCCTTTTAAAGGCTGAATATTATTCCACTGTATGCATCTACTATCATCTGTTGGTTGGGTTGCTTCCACCTTCTGGCCACTGAATAATGCTGCTATGAACACAGCTGTACATCTTACTTTAATTTTTAATTTTGAAATAGACTAACAAAGTTGCAAACACAGTAGACACTTGCACACTCTTCACCTAGCCCCCCCAATGGTGAATCTTACATAGCTCCAGTATAGGAGAAAACTGAAAACTGACCCTGTTGGTCCATTACTATTAATTAGACTACGGACGTTATTCAGTCTTGACCATTAAAGAAACCAAAAACTTGCATCCACTTGTGTTCGTGTGTAATTCTGTTCAATTTTATCCCATGTATAGATCTGTGTAACTATCACAACTATCAAGATACAGAACTACTCCCTCTCCCCCCCACCCCCATCCCTGGCAACCACTGATCTGCTGTCTCCATGGTTTTGTCATTTCAAAAGTGTTACGTAAATGAAATTATACACTACATAACCTTTTGAAGTTGACTTTTTCCACTAAGTATAATGCCCTTAAGCTCTGTCCTGGTTACTGCGTGTATCAATAGGTCAGTTTTTGCTAGGTAGTATTCTATGGTACAGATATACCACTTTGTTCAACAACTCAACAACTGAATGCGATGAGTTATTTCCTATATTTTATTGTAAACAGTACACATAATACGTTAGTAATATATATAACAGCATCTTTAAGTAGTATACATAATAAAGATGTTAACAACTTTTATGTACAGGTTTTGTTGTGAATAGAAGTTCTTATTTTCTGGGATAAATGCCCAAGAGTGTGATTACTAGGTTTTACGGTAAGTGCATGTTTAGTTTTAAAAAAGGCTGCCAAACTCTTTTTCAGAGTGCTGTACCACTTCACCTTCCCACAGTATTTTTTTTTTTTTTTAAAGAACCACCTGTGATGTTTCTTATTAGTAGAATCTGTTCACAGTTAACCTACTGCTCTTCCTAAAACTTTTCATTGTTTGAAAAATGAAACATTTGATTGGTTTAGGCCCATTTCAAACTCAGGTGTTAAGGAAATAAATACCAAGATCTGAATAAGAGTTTGTAACCAAACAAACCAACATAGAAAATAGTTTTTCTTCCTGTCATAAAAGTACTCTCTCCTACATGCAACAGGCTGTCAGTCTCCCACACTATGAATATTTCCATATTTCTCAAAACCGTGTCACCTACTGATGGGAAGAACTTGGGCTGCATATTCCCCTTCAGTAGGTCTTGGTTCTGGCCCACCTCATCCTTCAAAAATCTAAAAGAATGCCACTCTCAAGTTTCAATCAAGAACGCCAACCAGCCAGTGTGGAGGAGGAGTGAAATTTTCCAAAAAAATTCTTCCATGTCCAGGCCAACTCAGTAAAATTTGTTAGTTGAAGTATTATTTGTTGTTAATTGAAGTATTATTTGTATGATGAATTAGCATATGAAGTTTGACTTAATTAAAAAGTGTGTCTATTTTGAGAGAGAGAGCACGTGCACACACACATGCAAGCAGAAGGAGGGACAGAGAGAATCTCAAGCAGGCTCCATGCTATCAGCACAGAGTCTGATGCAGGGACTCTATCCCACAACCATGGGAACATGACCTGAGATGAAATCAAGAGTCGGACACTTAACCGCCTGAGCCACCCAGGTGCCCCCCCTTTTCTTTTACACAGAAAATACGGATTTTAGCTATTCCTAACAGGAAAAAGAAAAAGAGATAGATGAGCTACTTTATTTTTTTAATTTTTTTTTTTAATGTTTATTTTTGAGACAGAGAGAGACAGAGCATGAGCGGGGGAGGGTCAGAGACAGGGAGACACAGAATCCGAAACGGGCTCCAGGCTGTCAGCACAGAGCCCGACGCGGGGCTCGAACTCACGGACCGCGAGATCGTGACCTGAGCCGAAGTCGGACGCTTAGCCAACTGAGCCACCCAGGTGCCCCTAGATGAGCTACTTTAATACCGTGCCTGGCACACAGCAACCTTAATAAATGTTTCTTCATCCTGCTTAATAGACAACTTACTCCTTACTCCACACCACAAGGATTTCAAAACACTTGTCTAATTTCTTTATAATCCAAACAAGCATATTCACACGTGTGTGTATGTGTAGAAGGATGTGTTCAACTCCCCATTTTTATGCCTGCTTATTTCAAGACCTCTTACAGTGAAATAAACAAGTAATGGGGGTATCGAGGAAAGATTCAAGCCATAGTATACACAAAAAGTAGACATGGAGCTTTCACGTCTGGGTAAATGGGGGATCCTAAAGTTAGAGCATGAGGCAGAGAATTCGGGCAGACCTCTGCACTTTGTAGAGATCTATGGGAAATCACATCCTTATACAGAGACTAGGAGACAACATAAGTGAAAAATAGTAAACATAAATGCGAGCCAAAAAAAGACCTTCAGGGCTACACACCACGAAAATCAAAGGATCTTAGCTTTGGGAATTCTAATATAAAAGGTCCAATGAGAGGAGTCAGGGGAACAATCCAGTAGTAGCAATCAGCAGTGGAATACTGAGTCCTGAGCCAGATGAGCAGCCAGGGTAGCAAGGCGTACAATAGGTGAGAGTGATTCAATATTAATCTCTCACAAGAAAAGAAGCTGCACCTGCTCAAGGAGTTCTAGCCTCATATCTGAAATGGTCATGGAAAAGAAGAGATGGGGAGTCTCTAAGTGGAAAGCTGTGGGGTCAAGTGGAAAGGTGGGCCTGGGAAGGCAGAGGACTCAAAGGATGAATAGGGCTAACTATCACCTAAGATTAAAAAAATTTTTTTTTAACATTTATTTATTTATAAGACAGAGACAGAGCACGAACGGGGGAGGGTCAGAGAGAGGGAGACACAGAATCTGAAATAGGCTCCAGGCTCTGAGCGGTCAGCACAGAGCCCGACATGGGGCTTGAACTCACAGACCGCAAGATCATGACCTGAGCCGAAGTCGGCCGCTTAACCGACTGAGCCACCCAGGCGCCCCTAAGATTATCAGGCAATTAAAAAAAGTTTCCCAAGAGGAACAAAGTTGGAAGACTTCAACCACCAGATACCAAGACTCAGTTTAAAGCTACATCATCATGTAATAATAAAGACAGCACTGCAGTGGGGTGGGGAAAGGACAGCCTTGTTTTACAAGTGGTGCTTAGATCAAGTGAATATCCACACAAGGGGAATCAATCTTTGATTCTACCTAATATCTCACACAAAAATCAGCTCCAGACAGATTGTAGACCTAAATGTGAAAGGTAAAAAACAATCAACCTTCTAAGAAGGTAACTTAAGAGATTATTTTCATGACCTGAGGGAAGGCAAGGTGTTTTAAATAAGACATAGAAAGCAGTAATCATAAAAGAGAAAATGATACATTGGACTTCATGAAGGTTTAAAACCTATGTCCACCTAAAGAACAGCATTAAGAGAGTGGAAAGGCAAGCCATTGCCCAGAAGATATTTGTGGTTACATGTAACTGTCAAAGAACTCATATCCAAAATATATAAGGAATTCCTACAAATCAATGGGAGACAACCCAACAGAAAAATGGCCGAAATATATGAACAGGTAAATCACAAAAGAGGATATCCAAATGGCCAATAAGCATGTGAAAAGTCATCAGAGAAATGCACATTAAAACCATGGTATCAACACTATTATACACCCACTAGAACAGCTAAAATTAAAACAAAATAACATTAACCACAGCTACTGATGGCAACAGCATGAAACAAGTGGTATTCTCATACTTCAAAGGCTGGAATGTAAGTTGGTATACCCATTTGGAGAACTGTTTGGCAGTATTTACTAAAACCGTACCTGGTATATACTCCACAAAGGTGAGTACATACATGCACTGAAAGACATGTACAAGACTGCTCAGGACCACTTTATTCTTAACTGAAAATAACCCAAATAACAGATGCTTAAAACAAACCATGGTATATACATACAGTGGGGTACATGGCAATGAAATGAATTACTTACTACATGCAACATGGATGACTATCACAGACGTGTGAAAGAAACCAGATACACACACACAAAATATATATTATGTGATTCAACTTCTGGGCAGTTCAAAACAGGCAAAACTAATGTACGGTGATAATTCAGAATAGGAGTTACTACAGCAGGTATAGTATTGACTGGAAGAGAACATAAAAGAGCCTGGTGAATGCTAAAATTGCTATTATCTCTTGATCAAAATACTACACACGTATATGTATTTGTAAAAGTTCATCCCGTTGTACACTTAAGACTTGTGTACTCTGCTCTCTCTATATGCATCAAAAACAAAAAAAATGCTTCTCAGAAAATCAACATACTTCAATTAAGGGACTCCATTACAAGTGAATGTATGTGACCATAATAAACATATCATTCCATTAAAAAAAAAGTTTTGCTTACTTATACTTTGCCTGTCTCTGGGATTTAAGGTAATATATGTATGTCTCAAGAGGTAGTATGGTACAGGAGAAATATCTTGGACTTGGAATGAGATCCTAGGTTCAGATTCCAGCTTCCTCACTTACGAATTATGTGAGTTTGCCCTGAGCTTCGGTTTCCTATCCAGAAAAAGGGGCTAGCAGCTCCTCCCTTTCAATGCTGTTTTGAGGATTACAGATAACAGACCTTCAGTATGTGGCACATGCTGTGCCTCAGCCAGTTATCAACTATCATCACATTTTAACTTCACTGAGTCTGTGGTTCAAATCATAATCTACCCTTAACAAAAATCTAAGTCAATGTTTGCTTAGTCGGCACAAACATTCACATGACTCTGCATATAGTTTAGGTCACTGAGAGAGTAAATCATGGAAGAAAAATTTACTAACCACACTAAAGATCCATGACACTGACTTTATTGCCAATTTCTATAACCCATCCCTGGAAAATATAAAACAATATCCAAGGTTGAAGGACTGAGAACACAGACTCTAAAGGGACCCAACCAACTCAACAGACTCGATTAAAAGATGGAGGTTTTATAAGTCAGAGAAAGTCAAATACCATATGATTTCACTCATATGCGGAATTTAAAAACCAGATGAACACAGGGGAAAGGAGGGGGAAAAAAGAGAGGGAAGCAAACCATAAGAGACTCTTAGCTACAGAGAACAAACTGAAGGCTGATGGAAGGAGGTGGGGGGGGGGGATGGGCTAAATGGGTGAGGAGTATTTTTTTTAAGTTTATTGAGCGAGAGAGAGAGAGTGCGTGAGGGAGGGACAGAGGGAGAGAGAAAATCCCAAGCAGGCTCTGCACTGTCAGCACAGAGCCCAAAGTGGGGCTTGAACTCATGAACCGTGAGATCATGACCTGAGCCCAAATCAAGAGTCTGATGCTTAACTGACTAAACCACCCAGGTACCCCGGGTGATGGGTATTAGGGAAGGCGCTTGTTGTGATGAGCACTTGGTGTTATGCGTAAGTGATGAATCACTAAATTCGACACCTGAAACCAATCATACGTATTAGCTAACTAGTATTTAAGTAAAAACTTGGGGGGGAGAAAAGATGTTTTGATGAGCAACAGCACAATACAACCCAGTTAATTTGAAATAAACTAGCTGTAGATACTATCCATTTAGAGAAAGACCACAAGAATAAAGGCTTCTAAGAAGGTGCCTAGTTGGAATGGAAAGGATTCTACATGTTCCTCTAAGAAAGAGTTAATCCTTGACCACTCCTCTATCCTCCATCATCCACCCAATGTGAGCCCAAGGACCCGCAGGATGGTGTTAATACATTGGGTGGTAGTGGTGAGGTCTAAGAGGTCTTTCAGGAATTTCCCAGATTCAAACACTGAGATAACTTTCCAGACAAGCTAAAAACTCACCGGAGAGAGAGACTCCCACGTTTTATAGGGCACCAAACTGCATCGATGCGTATATCAACTTTCAAGGCCAGATAAGCGCATCTAGGTTATACAATCCTCAGCTTTACTGAGGACCTTTCACTCCAAACTTATTGTTATAGGGACTGGAACAGGGGTGAGGGTGAAGGAGAACACAAGCCGGAAGGATGGTGGTAAGAAAAGACAAACACTGTATCTGAAGTTGTGCTACGGACTTTACATAGTACAAACTACACTAGCAAGGTTTAGTTAATGGATCACACACAAAAAAAACTGCTACCTTTTTACCATAATGTCTGAGATTTTTAATGAGTCACTTGTTAAATCATTTGGGTGAGTGATGGGGAAAAAACGGTGTATTTTCTTTAGAAAAATGATTATATAAGCAACAACATTGATTTGCATTACAAATGTTGCCTGCTATTGCAGTAGTTCAAATTATTCAAATCTTCACTGTAATATCCTTGCTGGAGTTTTAAGATACTATCAAAATGTAGTGTCAATGAATCTGTCCAGCCTACATTTCTGCTTAAGAGTCATAGTATCATAAAGAAACCAAAGAAAGAGCCCTTCCTCTGAGCCATATGAAGATAGGGATTTTAGTTAACTTTCTGGTTTTTGATACATCTAGAGATGACTGGACCATGTATGATGTCACAAAAGTTTTCAAGCTTCTAAAATTTAAGATCTACAAAATTGATAATTTTCATTTTCTTTTTGAGTGGCTTGTCCTCAGCATATTATATTGCTCAATGGCAGCTAACAAAACAAGGACAGTCCCTAAAAATAGATGCTTTTTAGTAAAAAAACTGAGAAAAGTTTTATGTTTCTAGGACTCCCTTTTTAACACAGGCTGCAAACTTCAAGGCTATTTAATCAAACTTCCATAATTCCAAAGCTGAACATTGTTAAGATCTTATAATTCCTTCAAACTTGCTGATTTAAAAACAAAAACCCAAGGGGCACCTGGGTGGCTCAGTCGGTTGGGCATCCAATTCTTGATTTTTGGCTCAAGTCATGATCCCACGGTTTGTGGGTTAGAGTCCCACATCAGGCTCCACGCTGATAGTGCAGAGG
Organism: Panthera uncia; assembly: GCF_023721935.1. Lineage (NCBI taxonomy): Eukaryota > Metazoa > Chordata > Mammalia > Carnivora > Felidae > Panthera > Panthera uncia. The sequence continues at coordinate 79,945,587 of NW_026057578.1, read as the reverse complement.
CTACTTAGGATTGTCTCTCCCCCTCCCTCTCTGCCCCTCCCAGGTGTTCTCTCTCAAATTAAAAAAAAAAAAAACAAACCCAAGACATCAGAGACATCAACTGTATCAACAGGTCAATGTTATCAACTACACAACACGCAGTATTATTTAAAACACTTGTTGAATAGTATATTCCATGTGCTTTCATCTTCTGCTTACACCAATGTCAAGTTAATATTTATTCAACACTATGTGTTGATACTATGTGAAAAGTATTCATGAATTATCTCATTTAGTCCTTATACTATGCAATGAGGTAGGAATTACTATCTTCATTTTACAGATGAATAAATAAAAGCTTAAAAGTTAAATAATCCCTCACAGTAGTGTCACTTGTAAGTGGTGAATCAGTTACAAGCTAATAAAATACTTGAAAAATGTCTTACTGCAGAAACAACTGACAGCAAATATTAGAATTACAGGAATCATCCCTTAAAGTTTTCTGAGTTGTTCAGAAAAAGGTTTCTGAAACTTCTACAATAATTTGGAAGGAGAAAATAAGATGCTTACAAACTAATTACCAACGAAAACACCAAGAGGTGAATGTCTTCTTTTAATCTTAATGTACACAAATTAAGTGGTAAAAATGTGGTAAAGAATGAAACAAGCAGCAAAATATCTTTATAAGTAGGTTGATCACCCTCAAAAGGCCAGACTGCCAAAAGTGATAACCAAATTTTCTGTCTTCCTGATTTTGACGTCAGTAAGGATGATTCACAAGAGTACAAATATACACGATGTAAATGACAACATGAGCAGCGATGCATTCATTCTTCAATGAATGTTGCTAAATAGCAGTAAGAGTTATTTTACAGAAGGTAGTTTTCAAAAGTTCCTAAGAGCTTTCCCTTCACTGTGTTTTAAATTTCTATGTAAACCCATAAGGCACTTGTGTTTATATAGCTGTATAGTAAAAATTAAACAAGACAGATAAAAACATTTGAAATTGTTTTACCTTTAACTCATATCAACTGGCCATATTTGAGAGATTACTGTTATTCCCAAAAAGGTACTTCAACTTGAAACAGAATAAATGATATGGATAACTGTTGGTAACAAAGACAACAAAACAGAAGCAGCAATGAGGATAGATGCATTAGCCCTTGGAAACAGTTTTTTCCCTAGTACTCTTTGCTCTTATTACACAGTTGCAGAATAAATGAGCCACTCTAATTTGCCACCCTAATATCTCAGAAACTTTACAATGAAAACAGAATCTAAAAGCAGGAACTACTTCAGTTTCATTTCCTTTCACTAAAATCTTGCTTACACTTACAATAGTGTCTACAGATAACCCCTGGACCTTCTGTTCTCTTTCTGAATTGCTCGCTCAGGGGACCCTTTGAATTTCTCCACTACTACTGATGCTTTCTCATCAGCCTGTAAGTGTTCAAGAGTCTTCCAACCCTCAAATCGGAGCAAAACAAAACTCTTCCCTTCAGTATCCTCCTAGCTTTCCTCCTCCTCACCAAACTTCTTCAAAGGGCCATATCTATTTGCTATCTCTACTTCCTAACCTCCCACTCACTCCTCAAGCCAGCACAATCTGGCTTCCATCCTACCACTCCACTGAAACTGCTCTTGCAAGAGGTACTTTACTTGAGCTCAAAAGACTGGAAATGTTGTGCAGGCACAGGCCTCCGTTGTTGACCACTGCATGCTCAGGGCCTGCCGCATGGGAGGAACTGAATACATGGTTATTGTTCTTGCTGGGGCATGTATTCCCCTGACCACTCTCGAACTGTTTGCCCCTCCACCTCCCACTAGGTTTCTATAACCCTAGCTGTGATGTTCCACCAAGTCAGTTAGGAAACATCTGAGTTCAGTCAAGGTAAGTAAGCGTGATCTGAGAAAGGCGGGCCTGAAATGTAGCACATGCAAAAGAAAACAAATCCAATCCTCTGTGAACCTGTCTGAAAAAAAAGTTGAAAGGGGGAGCACTTATACAAGCTAAGCGAAACAAAACAGCTCAAGTACAAAAATTTGTTCACGGTTTTTAACAGACCAGCTAGTATCACTATCTGCTTTGATTTGAAGAGTTTCTCACCGTAAGTGGAGGCATCAGCCAGGATCTCCAGAGTGTGACGTGATTCTGGATGGCCCAACTAACTTCCCCTGCTCTTGTTCTCCACTCCTAGCAACTTTCTTTAGTACTTCATGTAAAATTTCCCGCAGATTTGCAATCAACTGACATGAATAGCTGACATGTTTTGAAAGAAATTTCTTGCTATAAAGCTTTAGATTTAAATTCCGGTCAAGACTGATGAATTAAACCAAGATCCCATGGTATTCTGAAAACAAAAGAGCCCCATGGAAACCTACTTTGTGGATTTCCAAAACGAAAGACCCCTAGTCTGTAACTAAAATATGTAGATCTCGGCAGGCTCTTGGCAGCTGCCCTTCCTGACAGTGTTACTATGTTATAAATGCCTACCATGAGAACTCACCTTTTAGAGAGAAAAAGCACCTAGTAAAAGGTCTAAAGCTGCAACCAAATGCAGTTAGAATTCAATTATCTGAGCTAATGAGAAAGGATGCAGACAGCATCCTAGATAATCTATAACTCACAAATTTGGCCTTAAAATATGACCTATGTAACAGCACATTTACCTTACAAATTGTCTTTGCTAAGCGCTATTTGTTCCTTTAAATTTTCCTCTGACCACCTATCAATTGAGAAGATAACCTAGAAATGTGTGAGGCAACAGAAGGAAACCAGACAATGAACCAGGCTTAAAAATAGTCATATCATCCACAGATAACATAATGACATCCTTGGGGGGAATTATTATAAAACAGAAGGTACATATGTGAAAAACCAAATATAAACACGTTCCAAAACAGTGCTCAAGAGTGTACATGTGTGTAATATACACAGGTAATGCCACAAGTAGGTCTACCTGTACTGATAACCTTCATGGAAACTATGGGAGGAATTCCCATAGCAAACAAATTCTAGGTAGTTGACCTTTTAATGGTGTTGTTTCTTGGTTTAAAGTTTTACTTTCTCATTAAAGGTAGAAAGGCTAAAGGGTAAAAATTAAAAAAAAAAAAATTATTATTTTGGTTAGAAATGATTTGAGAATAAGCCTGTCCTATAAAGCAGAATTTTAAACTTTCCCTCACATAACCCACAAAAGCAATACATTTTGCATGATGACCCAACACATACACATTAAGGGAAAAAAAACCAAAACCAAAAACAAACTTCACCAAACAGTACCTTCCCCTTACTCTCTGGGTACTCTTGATATTTTTAGTTCTATTCCATTTTATCGTAAAAGCTGGTCATGATTCCCTAACTTGATTTTACAAACCTAAATTTATAAACCAGAAATAGGTCATAACTTTAAGTAAAAACAAAAAAACCCAAAAACACCCAAAACGGACACTGAAGAGTTTAGAGAGAATGACCAAAACCAACAATTTCCCCTAAATACTATTAGTACCACTGGGGTTAGGAAAAGCTAAGTCCTTCCATACAGACGTTATGAACGATGTCAAGTAACAAAAAAAAATTTGAAATCTGAAGTTTTTTTTATCGTTGGAGCATGTAAGCAATATAATTTAAGGTGACTTAAAACTTCTGCAGTATTTCTATTCTGCATATTTAAGACATCAATTCTCCTCTGATGAGTTTGATAGAAATAACCCATTTTACATTATTTGAATGAACCACATAATTTGATAAAATGAAAGTGTTCCTTTCCTATTCGCAGAATTTTGCATTAAATAAAAAAATACTATTTTTCAAATTCATAATACCCTCAATCTAGGAAGCAAGCCACTTTAAGGATAAAATTAAAGATACTATTGGTCAGAGTACATGTTGGTTTATACTCCAGGCAACTCTACAATACACCACAAATTTTAATGCACATTTTTTGGACTAAATAATTTCATCCACGAGAATGTATCCTACAGAAGCATTCATGTAAGTACACAAAGATCATTCCATACAAATGTTAATTCCTGCATTGTTTTAAAAAGCAACTGAAAGTAACTTAAATATTTATCAATGAGGAATAGGGTAAATAAAAAGTATAGCCATAAAAAAAAAGATAAGGCTACATTACTAATAGGAAAAGGTGCCTAAAACACATTTTTAAGTGAAAAAAGTTTCTGAAAGGCATTTTCTCTGGATTTCCCTCTTGCCTATGATATCCTTTCTCCTCCAACAGATCTGCCTTCTGCTTGCCTCTTAAATTTCAGTGTTTCCCATATTTCCTTATCCCAGAGAGAGATCTCATCCAATTTTTTTTTTTTTTTTAATATATGTTCATAATGCTGAAACCCCTATCTATGGGCTGCGCAACCTCTGGATCTATGTACCCAAATGCCTTTCTGAATATCTTTATTTGACTGTCCCAAAGATATCTCATATTCTCCAATTCCAAACTGAAATCAACCTGTACTTCAAGAACAGAAACTACTTGTTCCTATACAACGTTCTGAATTCTAAGTCCTGAAATCTGAGTGATAGCCCTGACTGCCCCCTACTTTGCCATTCCCCCTCCCACAAATTAAATCTTCGATATATTTAACATCCTGTGACCTATAGGGTCTCATTTCAGGGTCTCATTATTTTTGGCCAAGATTACTACAGTCCACTTGATATTCCTATCTTATCCATGGCTAAGATACTATCTCTTTACTCCATCTAGACAAAACTACCCCCCTGGTTCCTCCACTGGCACTATGTCACAAGTCATTTCTTCTAATTTCCTATTCTTACTTGCTTAGAGAACTCATTTACTACACCTTCAAAACCCATTCAGGCATGAAGTTTCCTGTGAAGCGAGATCATCAATACTTATCAAGTTATGATGTCATAGGTACTATGAGAGGTGCTATTCATACACTAATTTAACCTCAACCATCCATTTTACACAGGAGAAAACAGGCTCAGAGAGGTCAAATAATCTGCTCAAGGTTTCAAAGTACGGAAAGTAGGACTCTAACATTAAAGCCAGTGTTTTCATTAGGTTAGGCTGCCTTTCTGAATCAATTAATCCCTCTTTATATCTATCTCTTTTATTACATTCAAAGTAAATCAAAAATTTTTCCCCATGTTTTTCTCCTCTAGCAGCCTATTAACCAATGTTTCTCAATCTTAGCTTTGTGTTAAGTTTTCCTTTTTTTAATAGAACAGGTGGATCTAAAGACCTGTATTTTTAAAAGTTTCAAAAATGCTGCTGGTTGTTAGCAAAGGTTGAGAACCAGTGAATTAAATACCAAAGGATAAGAATGCTGCCAGACTTTATAACTTTTGGGGTGATATAAACGTCTGCAAACTTCACTGAACTGATACAGGTAAAGCAATGAAATTTGTACTTTTTCTTATAAAAAGCCTTCCCTAACTTACAATGGTTTGAGTGTACAAACATTTCTTAAAGTTCTGCCATACACATTTACCTGAGAGTATCACAAAGAAATGTCACCCTCAAGATTTAAAAAAGAGTTAAACAAAAAAACGTTCTCAACATAAAATTTTCAATACTTAAAAATGGCACTTGGAAAATTTCCTTAAAGGATCAAATTTAAGTTACTGCAATAATCCTTGAAACAGATATTAACATATAACATAAATGTTACAGAATTCTTGGAAAAAATAAAATCCTGTCTGAATAATCAGTTTCAGTTGAATGTTAAGAAATTAAAATGTAAACAGCAACAATAACCTTTTCTCTACTTCCAGAAACCAAGGTCACTGGCAATCTGATTAAAATCTGTACCTTTTATTTAGGTGGAACACTTGCCACTTGTTTCAAGTAAACTTCTGAACCCTAAGGAGACAGAAACCTAGCACCTGCTGGCTCATTAGGATATAGAGGAAGGAGTCTGAAATATGAAAGAAGAAATGATAACCACAGGTAAAAAGTATTGAATATTCATTCATTTGGGCTCCTGATAAAAGATTTGAATTTGATACTTGAAACTCTTGGTATGATTTTTAAGAAATAAATATGCCATTAAAAATATTTGGCATAAAAAGTTAACTTAATGTAGGTTTATTACTCTATAAATGGCTACTAAAAACAAAGGCCTTAAGAAATGAACGCTTCAGATTCTGAGTGTCACTGTAGCAGAAGTGTTTGTTTTACCTACAAATTCTTGAGGTCAACATTTCTGCATCCAAACAATTCTTCATTTTGCCTCTTTAAACAACTGATCTCATTAAGATATATGCAAATATTAAAGATCTTATTCCTAGAAGTCTTGCTTTGAAAAGTATCATTTAGGGGCACCTGGGTGGCTCAGTCCTATGAGCGACTGACTTCAGCTCAGGTCATAACCTACCTCAAGGTTCAGGAGTTTGAGTCCCACAATGGGCTCACTGTGCTGTCAGCCTGTCAGCGCAGAGCCTGCTTCAGATCCTCTGTCCCCCTCCCACTTGTGTTCTCTCAAAAACAAACATTAAAAAAAAAAAAAAAAAGTATCACTTAAAGTTAGTATTGAAAGAATAAGATGTGAATTGGGAATGATGTCCTCTATTACCTAAACATGCAATTGTTAAATTTAACATAAAAATTCAATGTTAGCAACATAGGATTTTCACATGTTGTTAAACTTGTCAGGTATTTACTTCTCATGTTTTTGCTTCTCATGTAAAATGGGGTCTCCACTTCTATCCTATTTTCTATTTAGGAAATTGGAAGCTCTTGCTACTTGTAAATCATATCATAGGCAAACTGGAGCATCTGACCGACCATTTCCTTTCCAATTCTTAGGTCTCTGTTTTTCCTTATTGACTGTGCTTGCTTAATACCCCTAATACCAAATCCAATAGTAGTGGTGAGAGCAGGCATTAATATTCCCCCTAAATTAAGATACTGATCTTTGGTTTGAGGTTACATACATTTTGTCATATTACAGAATTATCCAATTCTTAAGTTGCTTTGTTAAAAAATTTTTTAAAAAGGAGTTTCCAAATGCCTTTTCAGTATTTATGGAGAGAAGTACATAATTTTTCCTTAGATCTATTAAGATAACAAAAATACCAGTATTTATTCATAATTGTTTTCAGGCTGTTCAATAGTCAGGGAAGCCCAATTTGTTTTCTGCTACAGGAAAAGGTATGTTTCAAAGTAATCAAATAAGCATTGTTAGATTATGTGCTCGATTACACACATGTCAAACAAATATTTAACTTATTTAATACAATTTACTCCTTACTTTCACTTTTACAAGTAGGCCTCAAAACAAACTGAAATTTTCTCGTAAGTATGAAACATTCAAATTAGTAGTATAAGTCCTTTCAGGTTTCATCTAGGCTCTTTTCTTATTCAACTCCTCCTCAAGCAATCTCATCCACCTAAGGCTTTAATTTCCATATCCTAGGACTCCTACTTTATTCCTACAGCCCAGCCCTCAAACTTGAGCTCCAGACCAGCCAGGCCAACTCTCTACAAGTTCTCTCCTCTTGAATTCCTCAACTCAAACTAAGCTTAACAAGAGAACTCAAGCTTTTCTTTCTCAAACCTGGTCCTCTTCCAGGGCTCTGTAACTTAGTAACTAAGTGGGTGGAGGGGCCATCCCCTAAGTAGGAAACGTAAGAGCCACCCTTGACAAAGCTCCTCACCCTCCTCTACCTTCTAAAGAAGGACTTTTATCTCATAAATCCCTCAATTCTAGAATATCTATCTGTACCTCCTTTCAGCTCCCCAGACACCCTTCTGGTTCTGGTCTAAAAGCTGCCATCACCATTTAAATGGTCTCTCCCTGACCAGTATTCAATCATGCCCAACCCAAGAAATCTCTTTAAAAGTCAATCTGATCACATGGATCTCCTACTTGTGATAAGGATTTTTTAAAAGTATATATTATTTATTTTGGAGTGCCTGGGTGGCTCAGTAGGTTAAGTATCAGACTCTCGGTTTCAGCTCAGGTTATGATCTCACAGTTTCATGGGTTCAAGCCCCACATTGGGCTGCGCTGGCAGCTTGGAGACTGCTTAGGTCTCTCAAATAAATAAATAAACTTAAAGTATATTTATTTTGGGAAAGAGCACAAGCATGCACATGAGAGCCTGAGTAGGGGGAGGGTGGGGGAGAGAATCCCAAGCAGGCTCTGCACCCCCAGCATGGAGTTTGAAACAAGGCTCGAACTCATAAACTGTATCTTGACCTGGGCAAAATCAAGAGTTAGTTGTTTAACCTTCTGAGCCACCCAAGCACCCTGTGATAAAGATTAAAAAAAAAAAAAAAGAATCTTTAATAAAGTCTATATAAGCCATTCCCATCTTTCCAGTCACCACCTTCTCCTTCCTTCCCCTATCGTTTCTAATGCTCCACACCAGGCTTTCTTTCAGTTTTCGAAAGGCAGATAACATTCTTTTATGCCACAGGGCCTTTGCACCTGTGGTACCATTGCCTAAAACATTCCCACACATCCTTCAATTCTTAGAAAATTTACCTGAGGCATTGATCCCTCGTCTAACACCTTTTCCCAAGTCCTCCTACATGTATTTCTTTCAGAGCATAAGAACTGCAGTATAGTTTGTAATAAAACACTTACAATTTTAAAGATGACTGTACAAACTGTACCCCATGAAAAACACTGACAACCTGAAATGTATGATTTTTAAAAACCCATTTGCTGCTTTCCAGAATAGTGAAGTTAATCTTATAGTTCTTTTCCATAGATAAAAATAAGTCAGTGTCATGCTCCTGAGCAGCACTGTCCAACTAAAATATAGTATGAGCCACATAATTATTTTTCCAGTAGCCTATTAAAAAAAGCATATGAAATTAATTATAATATACTTTGCTTAACCCAAAGTGCCCAAAATATTATTTTAACATGTAATCAGTCTAAACTATGTATCTTAACATTAGTTTTGAGATCTGGTTTTTTTTTTTGTTTTTTTTTGTTTTTTTACACTTAGAGTACATCTACTTTGGACTAGTTTTATTAAAAGTGCCACATGTGGCCAGTGGTTACTATACTGAACATAGTTCCAGAATATTGTATTTCTTTCACTTAAATAGCTAACAGAATCAGTTATTTTAAGAAGAGCACATTATCAAGCAATTTTAATCTCATATCAAACAAGGACACATCTCCCATTTAAACCCTTCAAAAAATGTTTAAATTATGCAAATATTCCATACTGCTGAAAAGCCTAAATCCAAAATAAAAATCTAGGTAAACACTTTAAAAACTGCATATTTACTGATCATTTGAGGAGATTAAAGGAAGACAGGTACTCTCAGCCACTGCTTGAAGGACTGATTTTATTACAACCTCTTGAAAAGCCATTGGTTTCCCTTTGATTTAGTAACTACACTTCTAGGACTCAATCCTATGGAAATAACCCAAAACAAAGTCCAAGATTACAAACCTGTTCACCAAGATACAATAGGATTCATACATACATGTGTGTAGGACACTCGAACTCACGGGGGCGGGGGGGGGGGGGGGGGAAACTGAATGTAATCCAAAATGTTTAGTTATCTCTTTGTCGTGTGATGACTAATATTTTAATACATATTATTCCTTTTAACATGTTTACTGAGTGCTGCTCTGTGCCAGGCATTAATAACAGATGGGTCCCTGCCATCGAGGGGCATACCAGTTTTCTTTACACTTTTCTACAGTTTCCAAATATTCTACAATATTCTATAATAAACATTTTCCTTTCATAACTTTAATAACCAGAAAAACATAATATGGAGTGGATGCTGATTTGGGCAAATCAGCTGTAAAGGGACATTGAGCCACCTGGAGAAGAATTTGAATATAGCCTCGTATAGTGGCTTAGATGAAAATTTTCTGAAATGGTAAGGGAAGTTTAATTAATGCAAAACAACCTACAAAGTAGTCTGTGCAATAAGACTCTGTTTTGGTATAAAGTGCATGTTTATATATGTAAAAAATAGGTGGAAAGATATGCATTAAATTGTTAACAGTGGGGATTTCTGAGTAGTAGGAGTGGTTTTTTTTTTTGGCTTGCCAATTTTCTACAATGCCCCTGTAACAAAAGACTACTTTAAAAAATTAAATAGATACATACCCACTACTTACTGAGCATTTACGACATACAAAACTGTGCTAGATTCTATAAGGGGTAGAAGTGAGTAAAAGGAGTCGCAATCTTAAAGAAAATTACAGTTAATTAGGGGGAACATAAGAAACAAAATGCAAGCCAGAATATAAACAGCAAAGTAAAATGTAGTTATAAGGAATCTAAGAAAAGATCTTACCTGATTGGGAAGAGGAAGAAAGAATGGTGAAAACAAGAAAAAGCTTCATGGAGACAGAATTTGAAATGAAAGGGTTTTAACTGATCCGATCCAAGTAACAGTGGGCACTAAAAATAAAGTATGGGGCAAGTATCAAAGAACAGGAAGTCACATAATAGAGTTTGGTTAGAATGTAGGATATATGAAGGAAGTAGGCAGTATGCTGGAAAAGTAGGCTGTGGAGGGCCTTGAATTTTCAGAAGGGAGTATCTCTAGAAGTATTTTTGAATTTAGCAATGGTGAAATTACTATAGGTTCCAATTCCAGAGACTGACTGTATCACTGTAGCCACCTCCTAATGGAATCTTCCTGCTTCCACTCCTGAACTCCTATAGTCTATTTTCTGTACAGCAGCCAGCCAGATCCTCTCCCCCCAACCCCAGCCAGATCCTTTTAAAACATAGATTATGTCACATCTCTACTCATAAGCCCTGCAGTGGCTTCCCATCTCACACAGTAAAAAGCCAAAGTCATTAGAATTTCTACAAAGCCCTGCAACACTGCTCTCTCACCCTCTAGCTCTCTGATCACATATACTACTATTCCCCTTGCAATTCTTTGAATATTCCAGGCATACTTCTGCTTCTACCACTCTTCCCCTTATTCTCCTCACCTCCTTCAGGTCTTAAGCTTTCTCTGACCCTATCCTATATAAAACAGCAAGCTCCAACAACCTCTCCCTCCTAGCTCTAAGTCAAAAAGTCTGAACTCCCGTATCCCTCCAAATGGACGTTTTTCTCTAGGATACTTATCTGCCATTTTTTTTTTAATCCCCCTACATCTACACAAACGTGTATACACACACACACACACACACACACACACACACACGTGAAGTTCAATGAGGGTTGTTTTTCTTAGTTGATTTTAGTATCCTTAGCACCTAGAACAGGGCTTCACATGTTGCCATAAGAATGAAATGAAGAGAATATCATGGTGTTAGGTATTTAGTTGAAATGGTTTATGGCATATTTTAAGTATTTACATAAATGGAACCTACACTGTATTCTAGTTTACCAGTTTATTTTCCCCTGAGAACTATTCACCAAAACAGTGCTTATAAGTTTTGAGCATACAGCTGAACTTTAATTTATTAGCAATTTATCTCTGCAAGGTTTATTGAAGTATTTGAAATAAGGATGGTGGTGGTTGAAGAAGAAAGAGTATAAACCTATGTTCCTTTTTTCATTTCTCCCGAACTAATGAGCAGTGGCTCCCCACCTCTGCTTCCTCCCCAGTGTATAGTTTCTGACTTTTTCCTTTTCCTAGGGAAGGGGTCTAATCCAGACCTATGAGCCCCCACCCCAGGGTAAGGTCAGCAATAAAACTAGGAGTGTGATACAGGGCTGTGCAGCTGGTTGGCAGGAAAAAGAGGAGAGCCCAGGCAAGGGAGGTTACTGCAGAAGAAACTCAGGAGGGGAACAATTTCTTGACTTAAATATTTTCAAGTTAGAACTCCCTTATATTTTAAAAGGAAGTCAAAACAAAATAACATTCAACCTAATTCCCTACCTTCGTTTTAAATATACAATGCTGAAAGAGTGATACTTTTAAAATGAAAAACCTGACCTTTTATTATGATTTCAAGCATACAAAGTTTAGAAAAAAATATAATGAATGATCAAGTACCCACTACCTAGCTGTGTTAAATCTTTTACCAAATCTGCTTCAGATTTATTTAAAAGACAGTAAAGCTACGGTTGAAAAACCACAGGCCCTTCCTAGATCCTTTATCCCTCTTCTGTTCTGCAGAGCTAACTTTAATTCTCATTTGGTATTTATCATTCTGATGAATGTTTTTATACTTTTGTCATATATCTCATGATTCCCAAAAAATATATTGTATACTTTTACATATTTTAAAAACTGTATTAAAACTACAGGAGTATGATAAGTAAAACTATCATATCCTGGCTCTGTTACCAGCTGTCTGACCTTAGGTAAGCTGCTTAACATTTGTGCCTGTTTCTTCTCTGAAAAATGGAGATAATACCACCTGAGTTTGTAGGGTTGTTAGGAGGATCAAATGAGTTAATATATTCTATATAAATCACTAAGACAAGTATCTCACTCATAGCAAATAGTGTATATCAGAGTTAGCATTTATATAAAGTTGCAAAATGACCTGTGATTGTATTATACACACACTCTGTGAAAAAAACTATCAAATTGATATATATATATATATATCACCCATGTAATGCCAGATATTTTTACGAATTGTGTAAAAACTATAAATACTTATGAAGCTCAGGCTGGAAAGGTTCACTAGCCTAACCACTAAGAAAAAAAGTCCTTATTTTTTAACTTACTAATTGTAGATAACATTAACAGTATAAACATCTAAGTAATTTATGACAGTTTAAAAATACCTACTTAATGGCCTCCTTTTATGAGTTTTGGGGGACAGGGTCAGGAGAGAAGGGGTAATTCCTCAATGAGATGCTATTCCAAGAATTTAGACTCTTAATGGAAGCACTTTAGATTTCACACAAAAATAAAACATTTGGTACTCAAATTTCACTTGCTTTCTGAACTTTTAATTGTAAGTAAAATAAATTAAAAATTTAAATGATACTTTATGATAGGATTTATCTAGATGACAAAATTTTCATAAGGACAGCTGGATTCTGCAAAATTTATCGATGCAATTAAGGACACTGTATCCAGTTATGGACACATTTGATATAGGGTTATTTTTATAATAATCTCTAGGTCAAAATCAGAAAACAGAAAAAATGCCCCACATCTTATGTGAATTCTAGTTAATTTCTTACAAGAGCTTTCTAAAGGTTGTGAAATATATTAATTGATCAAGTGTAGATATATCTAATTAGTATATAGTGGAATTCGATCTAATGAGCATTTACTAGGTATCATTTACTGGGCTAAAGGTTTTATACAAGATCTTTTAATCCATGTGCAACATCTTCATGCACAAAATTTACAAGACCACAAATACTCGGCGTAAACACATACTTCTGCGAAGTTAAAAATGACTACTACAAAAGTCAGCCATTAAGCTGGCAAAGCATATAAAATGTAGATAAACTGTGCAAATTATATCAACAGAACAGTGTTGACATATTTGTTTCCCCTAGTTTGGCATATATTTCAATGTTTAAAAGGTTCACTGAGAGTAACAATTAAATGTAAACATTAAGGATGAAACGTCTCCCCCTCCTATCTCCAAAGGAAAAAAAAAAACCCGAAATCAAAAACCCAATTTGGAGTGGGAGAAATACTCCGTGGAAGCTAGTGAAGAGGAAAGACTAAAGTTCAAAAGTTTTACTTTTCGCCTAGTGAGAACTTTGAAACGGAACCAGTGCTTTTATTTGTCCCCCTTGTCATACCCCCACTAAAATATTTACAAGTATGAGTCCTTTCCTCAACCGAAGATTCAGTGAGAAACAAAGTTATAACTCGCATTAACCAGTAAGAAAAATCTAGCCATTCTCAGTAACTTCCTAATGGAGAAAAGACCCTACTACCGTTCATCCTATAGTCTTGTCCTCTGCCCAAGCAAGACACTGCACCTGCCAAATCGGGAGTTTAAAGAATAATGGTCTAACTTTGCGAACGCGATCTGGGGAGGAAACGCAGATTATTTCTTGAGGAATGCAAGAAAGGAGCAAAAAAGATCCTTTCAGGAAAGGATTCATGGGCTTTGGGGCTTTCCTCTGCCAGTTGGAGGATTCAAAATCCACTTGCTTCAGAGACCTTCGGAAGCAGCCACACTCCGGTCGCAGCCGGCCTCGGGCCTGGGAGAAGCAGGCAGTGTTTACACCTGTCACGAGGAAGGGGGAGGGAAAAAGAGGAAGCCCCAGCAAAGCCCCAAACTTCTCGACAGCTCCAGAGAGGGAGCGGCCGGCCGGAGCTGTGGGCAGGTGGAAGCGGAGGCGCAGAGCGACCCGGCAGCGGCCGGAGAGGTGGGAACAGCTCACACTTCCCCCGGCCGGTGCCCGGGTTGGCGGGGAGGGATCCTTGAGCTTTGGGCGCCGCCGCCGCCGCCGGCGTCCCCGCACCCGCCGCGGAAGAGGGCAAAGCCCAAGTCCGGAGCCCGCAGGCCCGCAGAGCCGGCACCGTCCCCGTACCCGCAGTTCCCGGCCCCGCGGCAGACAGGTGCTCCCGGCCCGGGCAAGGGTCCGGCCGGTGGGCTGGGCCAGGTCCCCGCACCCTGTTCCCCCCGCACGGCTGGAGAAGCGAAGCGGTGGCGCTTACCTGGCTCGTTCGGGGCGGCCGCGATGGGCATGGCTCAGGGGCCCGGGGAGGAACTGGCTCCCCGGGGAAGGACCGGCTAGTCCGACACGGAGCTAGTGAGAGCGGAAGGCAGACTGCTCACAGCCCCGTCAGCGAAGCAGCGCCATGGCCGCCCACCCGGAGTTTCAGCGCTGTCGCGGGACCCCCATCCCATTACCCTCCGCCCTCTTCCGCCGCCGCCGCCGCCTCCACCTCCTCCTCCGCCGAGACCCCCCGCCCACTCCACACACTCTCCCATCATGCAGCGGGGAACCGCTGCTGCCGACACGTCACTTCCGGGCGCAGGTGGCTAGGTCGGGGCCGGGCGCTGTTGGGTGCAGGGAGGTAGGGGGAAGGGGAAGGGGGGGGGGGGGACACTCCAGGGGAATTAGTGTCACAGAACGCTTACCCCTGCGCAGGCGCGGTCACGCTAAGCGCCGGCCGCCATTTTGGGTGAGGGCAAGCTGCCCTTTTCCTTTACTTCCTTGCGAGTCATCGAGCTGTTGCGGGGAAAGACGTCCTCCTGCGTTCCGCCTCCCTCGGAAACAGAGCTCCCGCCGAGGGACAGGTGCTCCTCAGCCGGTTAACTATAACGTTCAGTCAGGACCGAGTTAAGTCTCTTGCTCTCTAAATAAAACTGCAATACAGAACCATTATCTTCTCTACCGAAAGCCTATTAGGAGAGCCCTTATCAGCTTGCCCTTTTCGCCCCTGAAAACGACTTTTTCATTCAGTCTAAGTCCCTTCCTCTTTTTAATTTAAACTGACAAGAGGAAGCTGGTAGTTAATAACAAAGAAGAGATTGTTGTATATAAAATCAACCTTAACAGGATGGAAACAGAGGGAAAGCACCCGCTGAAGACTGACAAATCAATCGGCTTTGAGACCAATAACAAAAAAATTGGGAATTTTGCTAACAAATGGAGACGGTGGTAATTTTTCATACCTGCTGCGGGAGAATATCCAATGAAGCAAAAGAAATAAAATCAATTTATGCATTTCTCTAGCAGGGGTCATAATGGATTCTTTTTCTATCATCAGTGTTGAGCAGTTGATTATTTGCATTTTTATAACCTTTTCCTCTCTTATCATAAATATCTCTTAGAACACCGACCACTGTGGCTTCAAGGATTATTGTTATCGTTCGAGATGATGATCCCGGGGAAGCTACCCTGCAAATCATGAGCCCTGCTGAGTGCCCATTCTCCTCACTTTTGCCAAACCTGCACCGGTAATTTGAGTAATTTAAAATAGTCCAAAAACAGTAAAGCTCAGCAGCTACGCAAAGAAACAGGATGGAAAACACTCCCTCAGCCAGAGAGAAGTGTCCACCCCCTTGAGTGGAGAAATTATACAAATCGGGAAGATAAGGACAAAAGCAGTTCATCACGGTTTATCCCGCCTCTGCAATATTCTACACAAATTAACTTGAAGCGCTAAAATAGACCCGCATTTGTCTTTTTACAGCTCAATTGCCGTAAAAAATACGGAGACTGCATCACTTTAAATTGGAGTACCAATTGTTTTGTGGTGGTACTGGATTTTTTTGTTATTGCTCAGTCACTAAAGAAAAATCTATATGGCTTGTCAAATTCCTATTGTATTTCGCCCCCTGCTGGTGTAGCTTGCGTGCAAGCTTGAAAAAAATATGTCTAGGTCACTATAAATGTTTATTGACCAAGAAAGAAAAATGTGTGTGTGTGTAGAGATTGTAAATTGATTTTAGATGAACACGTTTTAGTTTGATAGCTCTACTAAACGAATATTGGAATAAGAGCATATGACAAAATCCTAAAGCAGACCCTACACCAATAAAATGTTTAAATTGAAATGAATTTAAACATCAAAACGTTAAAAAGAAAACCCTGCTTCGGAAAAATATCTCCCTGATCCATACATAACATAGGATTACAAAGTGATGATTTTTGTCAGGTAAACGCAGAAGCCAGTTCTGTTCACTTAAGTACAATTTAGAAATCAGTGTCCAACTTTGAATATGGAAATTGAGTAGCTACTTGGTCAGCTGACTTGTGAGTGCAATCAACCAACTTGTAGTTTCACACAGGATTCTGAAGACAGTATTCCAAAGCCTGTGAAAATGTACTAAAGGACAGTCTGATTCTGAATGTTTTTAAGTTGATGCATCTGTAGGAAACAATTAAAATGCATTGCATTTGGAAGAAAATTCAGTGCATTTGAATCTAGTGATAATTTTTAAAAAGTAAACAAAAACACTATGACCATTAATTACCTAAGACTTTGCATCAAGTGACCATCGTGTGTCTTCTAGTTTTTCCTCCTGTGCAGTTTTTTTTTTTTTTTACAAAGTTGTAATCATAATGTAAATCAATTTTGTATCCCCATTTCCACTTAATATCATGTTGTAAGCATTTCCTTCTATCGTTTCACATTTTATAAAAACTAAATTTTAATCATCTACATAGTATTCAACGGAGTGGACACAGTGAATTGTCCATTATCCTATTAGTAGATATTTTCCACTATTACAAATAATACTCTGATGAACATTGTGTGCATGTGGCTTTGTCCAATTTTAGGATTTTTTCCCCTCAATATAAAAATGATTAATAGCCTTTTGGCCCTTTGTCATCTTATATTGTTTTCCAAAAGACTATACCAATTCACAATGCCACCACTAATACAGAAATGTATCAACTTTACCCTCCTTACCAACAGATAATAATTAAAGAAGATTGAATTATACTTTATGGACTAAAAGTTGAAAGGACCTTAACTGTATAATTATATAAGAAATCAACAAACACAAAACCCCAGCAATGTGGTTGAAAGGACCTTAGCTGATAATTGTGTAAGAAATAAACACAAAACCCCAGCAACGTGATGTTCTGGAAAAGCAATAACATAGATCTGGGTCTGTGAACAGGGTCTATTATCATTATGATTTTATATAAATTACTTAATCTCTCCGGACTTCAGTCTTATCTGTCAAATGAGAGAGTGAAACTAGACCACAGGTTCTTAACTCTTAAGTAGCACGTGTGTCTTTTTGAGGATATGACAAGTCTTTGGTGCTTTCTGCAGAAAATGCTCATCCCAAATTTCAGATTTCTTAGAGCTCCTTCATGGAAGAGGGTCTATGAATTGCAGCTTAAGACACCCTGTGCCAGATGGATTTCCAAGGTTCTTTTCATCTACACATTTTCCTAGGATTTCATTTTATAATCCATTAAACACTTTAAGACTAAGTTATACTTTTTAGTGGATAGTGATATATTCATATATTACTTTTCAGCACTTAAATTAGAGCTATAGGTATCAATATGGTTAGATTATAAAAACAAGTGAATGAAGTTTAAGAATGGGTAAAATATGAATTTTATAATGTGAGTTTTTAAAACCAATACTTTATTATAAAAAAATGTATATCCTAAAGTATAAAAATATGGACTGGAATGACATATGCAAAATTCTATTAGGGGCTAGTATGGGTCAGGAAACACTAAAGTGGACTTATCTGTAATTGCAATGTGTTATATATAAGAAAATATGAAGCAAATGTGACAAGCCATTTACATTTTTTCTTTTCCCAGCTTTGAGATAAATGACAAATAGAAATTATACTTAGGATGTACAACTAGATGTTTTGATCAATCCATTTACATTAATTCTAAATAGAGGGTACATGGATATTGGTCATAATTCTGACATGTTTTGTATTCATTTTTTCATGGTTAAAAACAGCTTTTCCAGAACCAGTTGTTTAAAAAACCATGAATTGTGAACAGCATCCTAGAGAGTTCCTGACGTATTGTACTAATGCTAATATTTTAGATTTGTACAACTTTCCGAAGTATTTTTAAGTATATTATCTCTCCTGATTCTCACACAGTCCTTGTAGAGCCTCTGTAGGGTCTCTCAGTTGTCTGCCACTGTTTCCCCAAACTTAAAATCACTCCAGGAGCCACACTGCCCCACTGGTTTTCTGGAGAACTTCCTACTGGCATTTTGGGCTTCTACTGGTATGTTAGAGCTGACAGGAACAATAAGTCAGGTGTCCTGGCTTCTGGGTCTATATTAAGTATGCCAGACCCTACATTTTTTTTTTAACGTTTATTTATTTTTGAGACCGAGAGAGACAGAGCATGAACGGGGGAGGGGCAGAGAGAGAGGGAGACACAGAATTGGAAGCAGGCTCCAGGCTCTGAACCATCAGCCCAGAGCCCGACGCGGGGCTCCAACTCACCGACTGAGATCGTGACCTGAGCTGAAGTCAGACGCTTAACCGACTGAGCCACCCAGGCGCCCCCAGACCCTACATTTTTGTTTTAAGTTTTATTCATTTATTTTGAGAGAGAGCATACATGCATGCATATGTGCATACATGGGGGAGGGGCGGAGAGGGAAAGAGAATCCCAAACAGGCTTGCAGCGGTCAGCTCAGAGCCTGATGGGGCCTGAACCTAAATCAAGAGTCAGACACTCAACAGAGCCACCCAGGCGCCCCTGCACCCTAAATTCTTACAGCTCTGTAGACCCCATGAAGTAAATGTTGCTGTGGTGCTTTTGTGAAGAGGAAATCAGGCCAGACATCTCCCAGAACAGGACGAGAGAGACTTGAACAGGGGCTATGCTAGGACCTTACTCTTCCGTGAGGTAGAGGACTTGTTCTCAGACTCCATGCAGGATGTTTGCCTTCCTTCATTAGTGCCATCATGATGAGCCTCTCTCTTCTCAGGTAATTAAGTCAGCCAAAGCTGAGGGCTAAGAAGTAGACAGCATCCCCAGGGGGCTGGCTATCCCTTCTCTCCACACCTTTGGCCCTTTTTTAATCCTTAGGCTATTTTGTCTCACCCAAACTGTGTACATTATCTTTGTTCCTCCCTCCCCAAACCGAAAGACAAAGGCAATTGGACACAGTGAGCCCCCTGATGTGATGCAGTGTGAAATTCACGGATCACAGAAGTATGGAGATGGAAGTACACAGTATTCCTGCCAAATATATTTAATCTGAATCTTATTAAACCTTTAAAACTACCTTCCAGTTCACAGGAAATACTGGAGGAACGAGTTAAACAGGGCTACTAGGAAACAATGGCACCAATCCCTCATGTGGATTATTCTACAAATAACTTCTCTTCAAAAGGGATAATCTAGGTTAAAAGGGACATAAGAGAAATAACCAAATGCAATTTGTGGTTTTCAATAGAACCATTTGAATAAACCATTCATAAAAGCCTTTTTGGGATACTTGAGAAAATCTGTGTCCTGGCATTAAATGTTCTTGAGGAACTTTTTTTTTTTTTTTTTTTTTTTAGATATAGTGATGAAATTACAGATATGTAGGAGAACATCCTTACTCTCTGGAGATGCCCGAAATGTAATGATGTGTAATTTTTTTTAAAAAAAAAAATGGTTCAGAAAAAACTCATGTACATAAAGTATGACAAAATGCTAGAAATCATTAAGTTGAAACTAGGTGGTGAATGTGTGTGTGTGTGTTGTTTTTTTTTTTAACTTATTATGAAATACTCAAAATAGCAGATGAGAAGCAAAAGACTATTAAAAAATGCAGGGCGCCTGGGTGGCTCAGTCAATTAACTGTCCAACTCTTGATTTCAGCTCAGGTCATAATCTCTCGGGTTCCTGAGTTTGAGCCCTGCATCAGGCTCTGTGCTGACAGCTCCCAGCCTACTTGGGATTCTACCTCTCTGCCCCTCCTGCGTGCATGTGTGCACTCTCTCGCTCAAAAAGAGGAGGTCTGGATTTTAATTTTTCCTAAAGTACTGCATTCCCTAGGCAATCATTGTCAAATACACATTTCTGATTCTGGAGCAAATCGCACAAACAGTGATCTTGTGAAGGGTTTTAAAGATGTGGAAAGGAGGGGAAAAAAAAACCAAGGACTGAAACCCAAATCAATTGTAATTAGTTTAAATCCTCTAATATGTACAAATTCAGTAGAATTACGGCTCTGGCTCAGCAAGGAGTTCTAATGCAGTGTTAGCAAGAGAGAACAGCGGGAATTATATTATCAAGAGTAGTGCACTATTTAAGCGGCAGTAGTAGCTGAAGCCCTCTGTGACTTTCTAGTACTGTTTCCTTCTGCTTGAAATGTCCTTCTCCCTGCTTCTTACAGTGGATAATTGCTTTTTTGTTTTGTTTTGTTTTTTTTAAGAGCTCAGTATTGGAACCCCTCTCCCATGCATGGGAAAATCACCAACTCGTGAGTCTCAGTGGGAGACAAACCCCTCCCGCCTAGTATAAAGGCTGAGAGGGTCAGTGTAGGGAATTAAAGACAGCTGCAGATTCTTACCATGCTGCAGTTTTGAGATGGAGTTTCTCTCTCGTCTTCAGTGTGTGCTAGCCTGTGGCTTAATTTGACCAACAACATGGGTGGAAGTGGGGCTGTGTAACTTTTCAGGCTGAGCACTAAGAGATCTGAAGGTTCTGACTTTGCTGCTTGGTGTGCTCCTCCTGGGAAGAGAGACCCCATGTAAAATGTACAACTTCCCTGAGTGAAGCATGCTGAGGGAAGCCCAACCTACGTGTAGGAGTGACCTGCTCTGACTGCGCTCTCAGCCAACAGCCAGCCATAGACGTGACCCATCTTGGACATTCCAGGCGGAGCAGCCTTCCCATGATTTTTAGACCCTGCAGGTAGCGCTTAGAGCACAAGAACTGATCAGCTGATCCCAGTCATTCCACACAATCTGCAGATCTAATAACGGCCGTTGATGTTTTAAGCCACTAAGTTCTGGAGTGGGCAATGAAAAACAGGAGGAGACTTTCTCCGCTTCCTTTGTTGCTAGGTGCCACACATGCCACCCAGGCTTTTCTGAACAGAGGCCCCTCCCCAGACTTTGAATGAGGAGGTAATTAGTAGAAGAACCAGAGAAATTTTTCTGATGGTGATGGTAGCAGTTCTAGCAAGACTGAGCTCTGTTGGGGCTGGTTGTTGTTTAATGTCCAGGGACAGTGGCACTGACAATACCAGTTCCAGCATCATCCTCCCTGGACCAGATCTCTGGCAGGATTTTGGAAGATGCTTCTGTTTGTGAGCTATGTAACATTTTAATAAATTTTCACTTTATCAGCCAATATCAATTTCTGTTGCTGGTGACTGAGAACTCTGATACGGCCTTAAACTGTTTGGCTTCTATTTGTTCCTTAAAATTCAAACCATAAGAACTCCTCCTGGAAAGCTTCACTGACATCTTCTCTGTACTCCCTGCCCCCTCAAATTTGTTTCTGCTAAGTCCCTGCAGTGCCTCATGTGTATCTATAAGTATTGCTCTTATCACATCCTTGCTAACTGCCAATTCCTTTTCAAAAAGATTTTAACATCTATTTTTGAGAGAGCATGAGTGGGGGAGGGGCAGAGAGAGAGGGAGACCCAGAATCCAAAGCAGGCTCCAGGCTCTGAGCTGTCAGCACAGAGCCCGATGCGGGGCTAAAACTCACAGACCTCGAGATCATGACCTGAGCTGAAGTCGGACACTTAACTGAGCCACCCCCAGGTGCCCTGAAACTTCCAATTTCCTAAACGGTCTCCCCACTAAACTCATAACTCTAAAGGAAAAAAAACTTTACCTCTATCTCTAGTGCCTAATATGGTGTTTTTCTAACATTTGTTGGACGAATGAGTAATTGAACGAATGAAATGGATGGTTTGAAATTTAGTATGTTTATAACTCTGGACATCCATAGTTATTTCTAAGTTTGTGTGTGTGTGTGTGTGTGTGTGTGTGTGTGTTTACCATTCACATTCTTGTCATAATAGAACATTGACAAGGTTCTCCTGACAAGAAAAATAGAGCAAATTTTAGAGTATTGCTTTTATAAAATACCACTGTAAATTCTTTGGATACTACCGATATCCATAATATTAATGGATTCCTTCTTAACCTAGTAACTATTTCCCTTTAATGCACTGCCAGAGACATTTTCATCGTTATTCCAATGATTACTTTTATTCATTTTTGATGTAAAAGTGTTGAAAGTGTAGGTTAAAAGAATCCTTTTAGTGATATTCCCTAGAGTACTTTAAGCATTTGAAGAGTTGTGTAAAAAAAATCATCTTAGAAGAAATGACAGGTACACATCATGAAGCTTTCAGCCATATCATTTAGTGAAGTCATGGCAAAAGTTCTCATGACTTCTCTTTGAGAACAGCATAGGGTTAAAGGTTAATGAAAATATTTGTATGGCCCCAAATCCAGCTATGGAATCAGTATTTTCTCACTGCATCAAGATCACCAGGCTTGGGGCATGGGCAACCGTATCTTTGAAAGTTCCACAGGTGACAGTGACATGCACCTGAAGTTGAGAACAATTAAGACAAGGGACATTCACTTTTGGCTATTAGATTTAACCTCGTAACAATGCGTTAAGCCTCTATCCCAGGTGCTGTGAAGACAAACACGAGCAAGATACTCCTCGTCCCCCGGGAGTTTGCAACCTGGTATCAGGTACATGCAAAGATTTTACATCTTTTGTGCACTTTTATGTATGTTTTATACTTCAATAAAAATTAGTAGTTTCTGCCTCGTGGACCCATAGGAGGTCTAAATAAGGTGCTATAAATAAGGTACTGAACACAGGGCTTGGGACAAAGTACCAGCAACTGTTAGTTGTCACTGATGTGGTTATTCCATGAGTGTTGTATCCCTACTGACTAGGAGATAGTACTGATCTCTTCCCACTGTATCAGCTGTATGGAGTTTAAGATGGACTCCTGGGGACTCCTGAGCATGGGTTCAAATGCATCACTGTTCCAGGTGTCCCAAGACCTTTCTCCTTGTTTTCAAAGCACTTCCTGGACTGGGATGAAACAGGGTTGAATCTTGGATTGTACTCAGGTATAAAAGAGAATCTGTAAAGTAACATACACTAAGGAAATGGTGTTGGTGTTTCCCAAGCCTTGGGAGCTTTTATGAGCTTACCATGGTGCTTTTATCCTTCCATCAGTATTATGCACATATGATGCTCAAATGTTTACTGAATGAGCACATAGGTCTTGAATGCATCAGAGTGTTGTTAAGTCTTCTACAGAAACGTGCCCATCCTGAATACTGGAGCACTGATCAGCTCCTGCTGACAGAATCCCAATTATCCATATCTTGTAACACCCAACCTGGGAAAATGTTGAAGCTCACTGCTGCCAGCTTCATCACAGATCAGGAATCTAGATCTGTAGTTACACAAATTATAAGTCTTTTGGCATGTAGGGCAACCACTTTCTGGTGGGGTATTTCTCAAGACTCCCTTTACTAAAGACATGATTGTTTACATTGAAAACTTTAATATTTTTTTAATGTTTACCTATTTTTGAGGAAAGAGACACAGAATGAGAGACTGCAAGCAGGGGAGGGGCAGAAGGGAGACACAGAATCAGAGCTATCAGCACAGAGCTTGACCACCTGGGGCTCGAACTTACGAACCGTGAGATCATGACCTGAGCCAAAGGCGGATGCTTAACCAACCGAGCCACCCAGGCATCCCTACACTGAAAACTCGAAGTCTATGGGAAAAAAAATACTAACGCTGAAAAGTGAACTTAAGGACGTTGCATGTTACAAGGTTAGTATACAAAAATAAACTTTGTATATGCTATGAACAATTGAAAAAGCGAACTTTAAAATACCACTTACAATAGCATTCAAAAACAAAATATTTGGGAATCAAACTTGATAAAAATCTGTAAGACACTTATTCTGTCAATAATAAATCACTGAGAAACTTTAACAAAGACCTAAGTGAATCGAAATATATAATGTTCATGCGGTAGAAAACTTGACATTAAGGTGGCAGTTTCCTCCAATTTAACCTACAGATTCAACATAATCCTAATCAAAATCCCAAGCATTTTCTCTAAGAATTTCCTTTTAATGGAGGTATAATTGACACACAATTCACATATTAGTTTCAGGTATACAGTGAAATGATTTGATATTTGTAAAATGATCACAATAAGTCTAGTTAACACCCGTGACTGTATTTAAGTTTGAAACAAGGGACATCTGGGTGACTCAGTCAGTTGAGCATCTGACTTCAGCTCAGGTCATGATCTCGCAATCCTTGAATTCCAGCCCCGAGTCTGGCTCTGTGCTGACAGCTTGGAGCCTGAAGCCTGCTTCAGATTCTCTCTCCCTCCCTCTCTGCTCCTCCCCTAACTTGTGCTCTGTCTCTAAAATGAACATTAAAATTTAATTTGAAACAAAAAACCAGAAGTATATTTTCCCTTAGGAGAATCAGTTTTATTCAATGGAATCTAGGAAACAAGTTACTTGGATCTAAAATATTTTGTTTATTCCATGTTGTGTTGAAAATGCCCTGTTCATGGCTGATGAGGAAGCTAAAATGAGGACCTAATGAACTACACAAAAAGCCTTTGTTAGCTGGCTACTAGGGTAACGAGGAGGGTCTCAAATTAGCATGGATTTGTGCACTGATATCCATCAAACTACAGCTTTCTCTGTTGATTAAAAAGGGATAAAATCACCATCGCTGTCAAATGGTTTTTCCACAGAGCCTTATCCATGTCAAATACAAACCTATTACATCTATATGGACAGAAAGGCTTGTGATAAAGGCTCATACAGTCATGGAAGGTAGTAAATTATAGGGAACGATGGGTCACAAATTACCTTAGTATTAGTCACATGGAGATATATACATGAAATTCCATTAAATTCAAAGTGTTTCTTTTCCTTTCTCACCTTTCTCTGACTTTTCCTTAAGAACAGTGTGATTTCTGGTGTTTGGGGCAGCAAATACCAATTCCATTATCTTCCCTCTGCAGTGGTTTAAAAATAAAAGTTCTTATGACAACTTATAAACCTAAAACTCAAGGAGTTTTGTTGCTTCCATAATGTGCTTTAAAAAAATTTTGGGATCTGAGCAATTGGCTCTGGAAAGTAGCTATCACACCACAACCCCACAGGACTTACAGAGTAGCAGCCAGGACATCTGCAAAGTAGTTCTTCTATGGGAGTGCTCTCACCCTCTTTTCTCCTGCCCATCCTTCTCCCAAACCTGCCTCCTCCTAGCCTCCTTGCAGAACTGGCTTTGGTTTTCTAGCACCTTCACTACTAGATGTACTCAGGGTGTGCACATTCAACCCAACCCAGCAAGGCGAGAGTTGTGGGCCTTAGCCAAGCAGATCACCTGTTGGCTGTTCCTCAGTCATACCCTTGGGATCTCAAGACATCTATTTAGTTTTGTTTCATTTATTCTACAAAGATGGAATCATCTTACTCTGCATGTAGTTTGGGTAGTTTTTTTTTTTTTTTTTTTTTTAACATTGTGGACACTTCCCCATTAGTTCATACAGCACTTTTATTTTTTATGGCTGCATAGTACTCCATGATGTGGCCAAATATGTATTTAAAATTCCACAAAAACCTAATTCTCTACTATGTTTTGCAGTGACAAATAAGGTCATGATTTCTTAATCTGGGGAGTGGGGTATAAAGTGGAAGGAAAGGAGAGAAGTTTGGAGCATGTCAAAGGGCTGCAAGACTGGTTTTGGGTATGACGGTAACTACAGCAAGTCCAAAGTCACCTCCAGAATGCAACTGGATGCCTTGGGAATGGGGGTGTGGAGTGGAGGAAGTAGAAAGGGTAAGTAGAGGAGAGGGGACAATGCCTGGACCGATAGCCAGGTCATGTTTTTCCCAGCATCCCATTCCTTTTTAGGTGACCAGTGAATTCCATCAATTACCAACATGGTGTTAGCCCAGCGTTAACTCATCTTTCCTCAACCTAATGCTCTGACAACTGTCTTTTCTATGCCTTATTTTGGGAAGGCAGGCTGAGACCAATTTGTGGAGGGTTTTAAATTCTGCACCAAGGAGTTACAGCAATCGGAAGCTGTTAATGGATTGTACTTGAGTTGAGACTTCAGATCTTAACTCGGAAGTTTGCTTTGCAACCACTCAAGTGTTCTTAGGAGATAAACACAGCACAATTAAAGAATAGCCAACCTGGAAGAACAGCCAACTGTGTGAAAGAACACAATATATCAACTGTCTGGTTTTTCAACTTGTTTACTTTTATCTCCAGGGGTAGCCCCATTCTATCCATCTAACCTCACATTATTTGTACTTTTCCTGTCCATAACTATGTTCCCATGGTGTCCCCCATTCTCATAGCCCTGTTGGTTGCTTCTCTTTTTGACTATTGGTAGATTTATAAGGCACAGTTGCAGCATTTTCTAGCATAACTTCTAAAGGTAAATACAACTTGGCCCCAAGCCTGACTTTTCTAAAGCATTTGACTTTACAGTTACTCCCCTGCACCCCGCCCACAGAACATTTTCAGTCATCACTTATTTGGGGAGATGGTCATTTCTTATAAAGCATATTTTGCAAAGATCAAGGTAACTATTATACCAATATGTAATATATGATCTGTATATGCTAAACTACACCTCTAACTGCAATCTAACACAAGCCCCCAAATAACAAAATACTGCCAGTTTTCTATTTTGTTGACTATATTTGAGTCTTAACGCTACTTTTTTTTAACTCTTAATTTTCTATGCAGGCATAACCGCACAGGAGAATCCCACTCTTTCCATCTGTTGATCACCTTTTGGTTGAAGCATGGCTCTACTTCCTAAACCTCCTCAGACCTCCACGCTGTTCTTGGGGCTTCTGTTCGATCTGGTGCTTCCGAGGCTGCGCCACTCAGCTTTTTCTTCTTCTCAGGACCAAATGAGGACAACTCTCCTCACCACTTGGGGCAAGCTGCCTTTTGCTCACAGCTAGAACCCACAAAGAACCCCTTTAGGGCTTGGAGGAAGGTGCTGTCACAACACTTAGTACTTTGCTTCTGGCATTAGCCCCTTACATCTTTTTCTCCACCAATCTTTTCCTACCCCTCTCTGGAGAACGGTCTCCTTCCCTTCCAGGGCTTTCAGCCTTCATTTCCCCAGGAAAGGATTTTCTCAGTGTTTCCACAAAAGCTCAGGAGGAAAGAAACTGGCCTTTCGTTCATAATTGGCCACTGTGTGGTATGGGGGGCAGTAAGAGGAGGAGTAAATGTTCTCCGTATTTGACATAAATGCATCTTCCAACAAAAACCAGCTGTTGCTGTTAACTGGAGTGAGTAGAAAGCTTACTGTGTTTGGAATGATCAATGACGAGATTACCAGAAAGTCAATGTGTCAAGGAGTGACTTAGAGTATCTTACTGGATGAGGAAATGAAGATTGATTTATTTTATTCATGGTGTGTATGAATGGGTACTTGTGTGTGCGTGTGATTTCCTTCCTTTGTAAAGGAGCTAGTTTCTGAAATCAAGAGGGCCAGACTCCGAGGGGATAATGAGGATTTTAACAGCTTACTGTGAGTGGAAAATTTCATTTCTCTAAGTATTGAGAAGTGCATGCTAATAGTTATTCCAGCCATTAGTCTGCCAAAGATTCCTATCAGACTTAGACATTCAGATAGATGACCCAGCAAACACTACAATCAGCAGAGACCTGTAAAGACTTTTCTGGAGAAAATCGATCTGTACCCAATGCATTATCCAGGCATGTTTATTTTTCAGAATCAGAAGTCATTTTGTTGTCAGAGCAGCCTTTTTATTCCTAACCTTCTATTAAAGTCTTTGAGGCAGCTGTTCCAGATTCATTTCACTCTTCTTAAAGAACTTTGGATGTTCCCCCATTCCCACAGGTGGCCTCTACACCTGATGCACTGAGAAGGTCAAGGCCTCAGTTCTTCTCTCTACTCCCTCAATTTTGTCTGCATCATCATCCATCCTTTGCTTTTCTCCCCTTCATTCTATTTCTAGAGAAGCCACATCTTATTAGTTCCTGGGGTTCTTTTACTAGTGATTCTCTACTTCCATCCCCATTATCTCCTTTCTGGTATCTTCAAGTTCTTGTTCTCCTCTAGCTTCTCGAAAGCATGCCCTGAGGTCTTGACTGCAAAAACCTGTACCACAACTATGCTTCCCTGTCTTTCTGGAAAATGTAGGCTATAGTCCATTTATCTGGAACGATCATAGTTTAAAATTTTTTTTTTTTAACGTTTATTATTGACAGAGCAAGACAGAGCATGAGCATGGGAAGGGCAGAGAGGAGGAGACAGAATCCAAAGCAGGCTCCAGGCTCTGAGGTGTCAGCACAGAGCCCGACGTGGGGCTCAAACTGACGAACTGTGAGATCATGACCTGAGCCGAAGTTGGATGCTTAACCGACTGAGCCACTCAGGCACCCCTGTAACTATCATAGCCTTTATTAATACTGGCCTCTCAAATCATCAATGCACTGCTTAAACACCATATCCAATGACCTCATGCTGCTGATTTCTGTAATCCTTGATACTCCTGACCGTGGGCTATGCTTAGGAAAAGGGGACAGTGGAGGCTGGAGAGTAAGAAGGTAAAGGAGATCCCAGAAGGGAAGCGCAGTTTTTTCCGCAAGCAGCCGTTAACAAGGTACAGCAGAGTCAGACACACAGGACCTTGGGCTTGGTTCCTTTCTTGTGGAAGCAAGCTGGAGGGGGCAGAGTAGCCTCCCCAGGCTCTATTGTCAGAGCCAGGACTGCAGGCCCTGGACATCCTTGTGCACTGGAGCACAGCGTTGCTTGGGCAGAGGAATGGCTGTGTGACTTCTCTTTTAGGGAAAGGAGTTGGACAGACACCCCAGGGTCCACGGGGGGCGGGGGGGGGGGGTTCCCCTTTATGGAGTCCGGCATATTGAAAATGTTCAACCCAAGTTTTTCTAACCTAAAGCACACAAGTTACTCCAAATCAAGACTATACTCAGGAGTGCAAGATATCCTTTCTTGCTTTGTCTTTCTTCAGATTTTTGCCATGGTTTCCATAACACCATGTTATTCCTCCCTCTCTGGTCTCTCTCTCACTGGCTCATCTGTTGCAGGAGCTGTAAAAGTCACACCACAAGGTTCTCCTTCAGATGTATTCCTCTTCTCTCAATATGTCCAACCCTTGATTTCTCTCTCATTCCCATGCTCTCCGAAAGCCTGGTGAAACTCCCTCCTGCTTTGATGTGACCAAGAATATATTAGGTCCTAGGAAGTGCAGTTTTATTTTGGATGATTTGAAAGATGGGCAAACATGCACCAGGTCACCCGTGCCCTGATTCACCAGTTTGGAAGGCTGTGGCCACATTCATTCGTGTTGGAAATTATAAGTTCCTATAGAAACAATAGTGCTCATTCCACGAGTCCATTGATGTTGCCGCATTCTTTCACTGTTCGTGAGGTTTAATTTAATGGCAGCTCTCCTAGTCTCCTACCAGAGGGCCCATTCTTTTGAGAGGCTCAAGATGCATGGATATGTAATAACTAGTGAGGAAACGTAGGAATGATGGCATTAGAAAGTTACCATTTGGCCACCATCACAGTAATAATTGCTTTAAGATTCATCAAGAAAAGCTAAAATTAATGGGCAAAAAGGAGGAGGAGAAACAGGATATTTATACAATCTCAAAGTATCTCCCAATAAAATGCTTACTGAAAAGATAAATTTAGTAAGTATACAGCGGGGGGAAAAACCTGGCAGATACCGTTTTATCCAAGTGATCAGAGGGGACACCATTAATGGGACAAAAAGGCATCATGTGCTTAACATGAAGCACTGAAAAGGCTACTACATGGTTTCTGGAATATTACTGACAAAAATGCATAACCTCAATCTAATCATGAAGAAACAGACAAACCCAAACAGAGGAATATTGTGCAAAAGCAGCAGCCCATATTTTTAAAATATATCAAGGTCATGAAAGAACAGTTTCAAATTGAAAGGGATTAAAGAAACATGACAAGGAAACACTACATATGGTTCAGAATCTAACCCTGGACCAGAAGGAGGACATCAGTAGGGCACCTGGAAAAATCTGGATAAGGTTTGTAGATCACATATTGTTTCAATGCCAATTTCTTGATTTTGGCAATTATACTACGTTTAAGAAAATGGCCTTTACAGAAAATAAATATTTAGAGGTATAGGGGTATCCTATTTGTAATTTACCCTCAGTTCAGAAAGAAATCGCACACGTGTAGAGGCTGAGAAGTGTGATAACATTTGGGACTTGAAAAAACTGGAAATTTTTTGTACTACTTTTGTAACTTATCAGTCTCGAATATAAAGTTAAAAATCACAATACTAGGTAGCATTTATTGAAGACTTGGATACTTAACATCTATATAAGGTGCTTTGGAGAGTAGGATCTTTTAATCTTCACATTAACCATATTTGGCAGGTACTCTTACTACCCTGCAAGTTAAAGAGGAGAAATAGATTTAGAGAGGTTAAAAAACTTGGCCAAAGTCACACTGTTAGAAGTGATCGAGCCATAATTTACAGAGGCTGTGTGATTCCGGAGCTCATGCATTTCACCTGTGTCATGTATAATTTGCCAAAGATTGCTTAGATAAATCAGCCATCTGGCTGGCTAACTCAGCTCTCTGGAAAATTCTCAATGACCTCACATGTATATGTAACCAGGTGGCTGTGGCTGGGACTATATGCAGAGTTTCTAAACAGGAGTAGGGAAGAGACCAATCCTTTTTACTTCTATCCAGTTCTTTCTCGTTCCCTAGATTCTAAAGACTATACTTCCCAGCTTTCCCGCAGTTAGGCAAGGCCATGCGACTAGTTCTAGCCAATAAAGTGTGAGGGGTGATACGTATTTCCAATGTGAAGTGTTTAAGGGCAAGTGAGTCCTTCTACACTCTTTCCTGTCCATGGTGACTGAAGCCAAGTTGAAATGGTGGACCCATAAGATGGAAACAATCTGGATCCTGGAGTCACTGCACGAAGGACAGAAGCCTACAAGAATTACCCCCACCATTGTTGGATTTTGTGTGAAGAAATAAATCTGTTAAGTTGAACCACTGAGCTGTCAGGGTTTACTTAGGACTATAGCTTAGCCTGGTCTAATATGCTGACTACAAGGCCTAAATGCCTGCAGGAGCTTGACTAGCAGGCAATTAAAATGAAAAAAGTAGCTATCAATGAGTGGGAGGAGAACTATGTTGGATTGGAGGCACTTGTCCCATTATAGGAGAAAAGCAAGGCTCAGATCTAGCTTATTCTTTCACAAGATAATTTGGGGCCGGCATTGTTGGGTTTTAAGATTTTTTTTTCAAGAAAAGCTGGAAATTGGGGTGTTGATGTGAAATCTCCCATTTTTTAATGTTGGCAGCTCACATGGATTCAAAACAAAATGAAGTTGAAACCGAAAACCAGACATCCTTGCTATTTTCTAAACATAGGAATGCCTCTGCCTCAAGGTTTTGGCACTTGCTGGTCCCTTCTGCCTGGAATGCCCTTCCTCTTAGACACCTGCAACACAGGGTCCTCTCTCTGCTTCTCAGCCAAGCCTTTCCTGACCACCCTCTTTAAAACTGCAACACTCTCTCCCCTTTCCCTGTTTTTCCCCTCCCCCAATGCTATTTATCACCTTCTAAATAACTTAAACCTGATCGGCCTGCCCATTTCCTACCACGACAAACTATGAGGGCAGAAATTGTCTTGTTAGGTTTTGTAAGTCAAGTGCCTGGAATAGTGCCTGACAAACAGTGCTCAAAATTTAAGTAAATGATTTAAAAACAAACACCCCACCTGTGTGAGTCAGACCCAGCACACTCAAGTTTGATTTGATTCAAGGCCAGTTTGCAGCTTCAGTTTTAGAGCCTCATTGAGCAGTCCTGGAAAAATGTGCCATTTCGAGTTGCTAACAGTTCTCGGCTTCCTTCAGAGTAGTGGTTAATTTGGTTCCAGGAAATAGACCACAATGCGTTTGGAGAAAAGTCTTGTAAGTTCCGGGGAGCCCCACGCCTGCCTTGGTCTTCACAGAATACCGTGACAGTCCACTTTTCATCTCATCTCTTGTAAATCTCGGGTTTGTTCATTCCTAAACTGGTCTAGAGTCCTGGTCTTCAGTTTTGCGAAGCCAGTCGGTGCCCTTTTGCTTATTCGTTTGGTCCGAGTTGGGTTTCTGTCACTGAATCACAGTTCTAACAAGTTGAATGTGACTTTGGGCAAGTTGTTTGGTGTTTGAGTTTCCGTTCCTTCACTTGTAAAAAAAAGGAGCGGGTTACCTACGTTAGATAAGCACTATAGCTTTTTCCAGGATTTCAGCATTCTAGCACAATTAAGCCCTCAATCTATGGAGCCCAAGCAGTTTTGACCGGATGTGAATTTGCTTCCTCAGAGCCACACGTCTATCACACCAGCCCCTCTGACTCAGGCTATCTATCCACCCTGCTGGCAGAGCCACTTGTACACCACTTCTGGGAATCACTAGATAGGTCTTTCAACATGATCCTTGTTGGCATTTTCTTCTTTTGGACCCACTCTCGCCTCCCCTACTTTTGTCCCATGCCTCCTTGAAGTCCTATTCATTTACTAAACTTCAAATAAAATGAGATTTCAGGTCTTCCATCCTAGGACTCTATCGTGGACTTAGACGACTCTTCCCTTCCCTGCCTCCTTCCATTTTTTTTCTCCAGGATGGGCAGGAATCTATCAACTCCAGTTATAAAGCTATTACTTTGTTTTCTTTCAGTCATCATAGAGTCTGCCCCCTGAGTTCTCACTTGGCAGGGCTGGTGGGGAATTCAGCCTTAGTCATTAGTAAGGATTCCTCCTCTCATCCCAGGGTTGGACGAAGGTCCTGAAGTCTTAGCCTGAACAAAACGTTTGGAGGGGTCCCCCAGGACACTGCAAATATGTTCATTTTCTCCATCCACCATGGTACCCTTTGTGTCTGGGAGGTTCCAGACCATATTTGGGCATGAAAATAATGTTCATAGAATGTTAAAGTGCCAGGGATTTACATAAATGATTTCATAGGAGGCAACTACTCTTTGGTCTAGAACATACTTTTCCCAAACTCCCAGTTCTCCCTCATTATCTCCCAGTCTTTTTTTTTTTTTTTTTTACATTTATTTTTGAGACAGAGAGCATGAACAGGGGAGGGGCAGAGAGAGAGAGGGAGACACAGAATCGGAAGCAGGCTCCAGGCTCTGAGCCATCAGCCCAGAGCCCGACTCGGGGCTCGAACTCACGGACCATGAGTTCGTGACCTGAGCTGAAGTCGGACGCTTAACCGACTGAGCCACCCAGGCGCCCCTCCCAGTCTTTGCCCAATTACCTTTCCATGAGGCTGATTGTGACTACCTGCACCTGTGCCTCACCTCCCTCACCCCACAGCTACCCCTCCCTTTTCCTTGTACTTTTGTTCCCATAGAACCTTCTTCTAACATACACGTTATGATTTACATACTAGTAGTGTTTTCTGTCTGCCTCCCTTACTAGAACATAAGCTCCGAAAAGTAGGTTTTTTTTTTTTTTTTTTTTTTACTTCGGTCGCTCAAACCCCTGGAACAGCACCTAGCATATAGTTCAAGAAATACTTGTGGAATACTTTTCTTTTTACAGGTGAGAAGACAGACACAAAGGAAAGTAGTGGTCCCAGGTCACATAACCTACAAAGTCGCAGAACTTGGGTTCAAACCCAGGCCACCTGATTTCTTTCAACCACTACGCTATCTGTGTGAACTGGGTATTTCCCCAGACCTAGATCTAGCGTCCCTGCTATATCCCTGGGACACAGAGCAGAGAGAGTGGGTCGCAATCCTTAATAACCACCCCCCCCCCCACAGCTAACCTCCCATCCATTCCCCAAACGCTGCCCACTTCCAGAATATATAGTATCCTCAAGGAGATTAAACTTCCATTTAGGCCAGGGAATGAGTCCTTCTTCTGGAAACATCAGCTTTCCACTTAGGAAGTGCTCCTGAGTTTAAATCTAAGGATTGGCCATTTTCTTGGAACGAGGTGGGCTATCCAGAAAACAAAACCAAATCAGCGGTAAGTGGGTGGGGGCGGGGGGGGGGAGGGGGGGAGAGAGAGAGAGAGAGAGAGAGAGAGAGAGAGAGAAAACGAGATGGGCAAGGTTTTTATACCTGGAGTTCCCCCTCCCACACCAGCTGCAAGGTCTTCTCCCTCTGTTCATTCTAGTCCCAAAGTCCAACCAGACTACCACTACCTGCTGAAACGCCTCTGAATGGAACAAGGTTTTGTGCAAAGCCCACCTCCCAAGATGACTGCAAGTGGGGAAAAAAGGACTGTCCCTGTTACTGATTTCCCCAGTGCTTCCCTGAGACTTCAAGCTACAGCACTTGATTAGAGCCTGTTTTCCCAGGAAAACGACTCCTCCACACTTGGTGAAAAATAGTTTTCCTTTTGTATAAAGTCCCCTCTGCTCCCTGCCTTGCCCACTGGGCAAGAGACAGCAGCGTATCTGTGTTCTGCATAAAGGAACATGGGACCTATTGCAAAGGCTGTAACAGGTGGAGGTACAGAAAGGCCGGCTGTGACTGAGTGTAGCACAATGCAGACAGTGCTTAGAAAAGGGGGCTGATTTTTTCCGCTTTGAGAGAAAGCAGTCTTTCAAAAAAATTTTTAAGACTTATTTTGAGAGACAGAGACAGCACCAGCAGGAGAACAGAAAGAGAGGGAGACAGAATCGAAAGCAGGCTCCAGGCTCTGTGCTTTTGGCACAGAGCCCGATGCAGGGCTCAAACTTGCAAACCGGGAGATGGAGATTTGAGCCACAATTGGACGCTCAACCGACTGAGCCATCCAGGCACCCCGAGAAAGAGCTGTGTCTTAAAAGCACAACCATGATCTAATGCTTCTGATGATACTAACAAAGATGCTAATGCTAGTAAAGATGCTATTCTTTTCTCTTTCTCCTCCCCCCACTGCCCTTCTAGAAAATCAACACTTGTGAATCTTTGGGGAGAGGGAGCCAAAGCATTCTCCTCATGCCAGCCTGCCAAAAAGACCCTAGCACTTACTTGAGAAGACATCCATGCCATATAGACGCCGTTTCCTGTCTTGCCGCAAACTAGGAGTCTGGAGGTGTCGCTTAGACAGCAAGAGAGCAGACAGCAGAAGTAAATACGAGAGAGACTAACATCCTGGAGGAGACAAGGAAAGCGAACAGGGCGCTCGTCTGCGTATTTATTGAGCTCACAAGATATTACCCACGTGGTGAACGTGAAGAAAACAAGATCTTACACACGTGAACGTGGAGAAAACACTCAGACGGTAATTATTAACTTGTGTGTGTAAGCAAAGTGTCGGGGGAGGGGGGCAGGGGCAAGTGGAGCTTGTGATATTGGCATCAGATGGAAAGTAATTTCCTGCAGGTGATATAACAAGTTACTTGTGATCCTATTACAATATCTCGCTACTTAACCTCGGGCGCTTTTGCCCCATGGCGGCGGCTTTCTGCCCGAAGTTTTTTTTTAACCCATTTATGCAAGCAGAACCTATTTCCCCACACTGTCTTTCTAGTGACTTCCTATGATGACCGACAAGTAGTTTTAGCTGCTGGAGATTGATAAAAACGAGACCAAGTCCTGGTGTGATTTTTTCACAGCTGGGCCCTTGTGTTTGTCTTGGAGCGAGCGGCAGTCAGGACCAGTGTGATCAGAGAGGAGAAAGCTGGCTGCAACATCACCCCAGAGGAGAGGAGAGGTGGATAAGGTGGGGTCCCACGTAGCCTGTGCTTGGGCCCAGGGCTCCCAGATACCCAGCAAGGCCTGGGAGAGGTAGGCCACCGTGAGAGGCTGTGTACTGTGTGCAGCCCTGAAAACCAGAGCAGTTAGGTCTGGGGAACCCTGGATAGTCACTTTTACTGGCCTCCCTTTTCCTCTCCTGTAATTTGGGAGGCATGGGGGAAGATTCCCTGTACACGATGGCCTCAGGCAAACTACACGTCCTTGCAACCTCACTGTTCCTATTTCTTAAGGGAAGGATAGTGGTAGGTACCTCTGAAATGTGGTTCTGAGGCTGATTGGAGGCAGACAGGGCCAAGTCTCATGAAGCCAAGCTACCAAGCAGGGCTCCTAGAGGTGGCCATGCCAGTGGTCCTCGAATATGAGAGTTCATCAGAATCCCCTGGACGGACTGCTGGCCCCAGCCCCCCTGAGTTGCCTTTCAGTAAGACTGGAGTGGGGCCTCAGAATTTACATTGCTAACAAGGTCCCAAATGCTGCTGC
The DNA here is from genome assembly GCF_023721935.1 of Panthera uncia. Classification (NCBI taxonomy): domain Eukaryota; kingdom Metazoa; phylum Chordata; class Mammalia; order Carnivora; family Felidae; genus Panthera; species Panthera uncia. The sequence goes on along the minus strand of NW_026057578.1, from coordinate 79,909,030 downwards.
TGGTGCTAGGCTGGGGGTCGCAAGTTGAGAAGCACTGCTCTAGACCCCCCGCCACCCAGGGCAGGAAGCCCTCTGAGATGAAGATCAACCGGGCGAGGCACAGCACCGCCCCCCCCCCCCTTCCCCCATCCTCCCAGGGTTTCAGCCTTGAGGACGCTTGCCTTTCCCTCCCACCTGTAGGGGGCAGCCTGGTTCTGCCTCAGCCTACAGGAAGGAGCCGGATAACCTCCAAGTTAACTGTTGATAAAATACTCCTATTTCCTAAAAGTCCCAGACAGATGCCCTTGGCTGGGGACCCCCTTCAGTCTGAGTGTTCTCAACGTGGGCTGGCTAGGGTTTTAGTACAGAAAGAGGGCTGCTAACAAAGCACTGGCTCAGCGTCAGGGCCTAATAAATGTTCCACAAACGAACAAATTAAGACCCTGAATATTTGTGCAAGAGCCAGTGAAAGAGAAGGGCAGAAAGGGATGGGATGAATTTTAAACATGGTCCGTCTACCAGGGACACCGACCGCTGTTTGTGAAAGCGAGAGTGTCTTCTGTCGCTGGCCGACTCCTTCTCCCCTGTGAGGAGAGACACAGGACTTCACCAAGGCTAACGCGTTCAGGCAGAGGGCTGCAGGAGCAAAACTAGCCAGCAGGGGGAGCCTCTACATTTGCTCCCTAAGCTCTTAGCCCCATGCAAGGTATCCCCCCAGTCCTTCTGTTCTTATTTGAAAAACAAAACAAAACAAAACTATTATATTGCAAGATGCCTCAAACCTTTATTTAAAACCAGGTGAGAATAAATAAGCAATCCACAAAGAATTCCCAAGCTGAACGACAGTATTCTGTTCATACTGCAAACAAATAGCCTATCAAATCCAGAGGTAGGCTGCTCGCACAGATAACAATCCCACTCAGGAAGCTGCTGGCCAGTAGACTTGCCCAGTGTGGAAACAGAAGGCATTCTGGGGACATGGAAGGAGCAATCAAGGTTCTGAGGTGGAAAGAAGGTGTTTGGGGCAAAAGAGAGAAAACTAGACTAATTTGAAAAGACTCCTCTCTCCTGTCCATCCCTCAGGCTAGGAGGTCAGATTTGGGTGGAGACTCAAGGGAGGGCTTGAGAAAAATCACAACAGTCACATTATCTACCCTCCTGTACTCGTTCTTGCACTACAGGCAGATTTCCGTCCAGTCTCCAAACACTTACCTGTGGTACCACGTGGTGCCCACTCAGTAGGAGAGGATTTCTGGCTGGGTCTGTGAGGGCAGCCCTAGGCTTGTACTACCATTCCATTCCCACACTCCCTCAAAGTTCCTCTGGTGACCATAGTGATCACTCCGTGGGACACAATCAGTATGTAAGACAAGCCTGCAGATGTAGGACAGAGTAGCTCCAGTGAGGCAGCTGGAGATCAACCCACAACAGACCACTGGAACAATGCCTGACCCTCATTAACAACATTATCTGTCTCCTATACCAGTAAGGGAGATGTCATTTTGTGGCATTTTGCACTAAAGCGGTTCCTTGAGCTTTTCATCACCCCTTCTCCAAAGCTGGTCCTCCACCTGTGTGGTCAAGCTGCTTTAGTGCTGTCGTCATTCACAGTCCTCTAAACAAGAAACTCTCTAGTTCTCTCTCTCTGCTACCCATCCACATTGAGCCAGCAAAGAAATCCTGATTATTCTACCTCTTAAATAATCTCTATCCTCTCCCCTCCACAGCCACCAGTAAGGACTCATGTGGATGGCTACTAGCGTTTGTCTTCTCTAATTCCATTCTCGACATGGATTCCAGATGATCTAAAAGCCATATTCGATGATGGAGTGCCCTTGTTTAAAGACCATTGTTCGCTCCCCAGTGCCTACAGTGGATGAGGTGGCATGGCTTTCAGGAACCAGGCAGGGCATGAACAAATGAATGAGTGAATGAATAGAAACAGATGGGGAAGAGGAATTGGGGGTAAGAGACTTTTACTGTACTCCTGTTGTGGGACAGGAGACCACCCACTGCAATCCTGTAAGCCCTACCGTGTCCTAAAGTTAAGTTCCCATTAATGAAGGGGAATAAAAATTGTAATCAATATCTTTTACTCCATTATTTATGGCACCCCAGCCAGACATGCTTCTCATTTCCTCCCCTACTGTCCTTAGATTCCAAAAGCACTTTGTACTACTTCTAAGATTGGCACTAGTGAGAAATAAGGTGTCACCTGGTCAGACCCATGTAGCATAAGCAGACTGTCATCCAGAGGGCCTTTCTGTATGCAGTTGGGTGGGTGCTTCGAACAAAATTTCCCTCCTAGCCCTCTCCAGCCTCTAGTTGGAGAAAAGAATATGGTCTCACAAGTAGGGAAATGGGGACACCTGGGTGGCTTGGTCAGTTGAGTGCCTGACTCTTGATTTCAGCTCAGGGCGTGATCTCATGGGTTCGTGGGATCGAGCCCAGCGGGATCTGCACACTGTCAGTGCAGAGCCTGCTTGGGATTCTCTGTCGCTCTCTCTACCTGCTTCTCCCCCATGTGCACAAGAGCACATGTATGCTCTCTCTCAAAATAAACTAAAAAAAAAAATAGACAAATGTTTGCTTTTTTAACACAGACCCTTGTCTTATACTCACCTTAGAAAAATATTACACACACACACACACACACACACAGTATTTAGCTTTTTGATAAAAGCTACTATTACTGTGTTTTTGTCCTTAATATCTGCATTTTGGGGGTAGTTAGCCTTTGTTGCTGCGCTTGACAAGAGCTGACAAGTAACCACTTGTGGGTGTCACCGATGCTGTGACTGGAGTGTCTCAGGGATGAGGCGATGGGACGCTGGTTCTGTGTTTATGCATCCGGGCAACCGTCGTGTTTACTCACTGTCTCTTTGGTCCGCTTCCAAACCAGGAGCACCGCACCCGTTAACACTGGGCTCCACACTGGTTACTGATGGGCTGGCCTCTTAGTTGTAGGGAATTGTGACTTTTAACTTGAGCAATTGGTGGTTTCATTTGAGAAGCACTTTTACAAACACGCATCAGAGTTTCGCCTGACAAAAACCCTTCATGCCCAATGAGGCGGTGAACCCAGAAGGTGTGGCCATGAACCAATCAGCCTGTTTGTCCCTCTTCTTGAGAGGCTCATTGTGTCTATCACTCCGTTTGGATTTGTTGAGCTCCTACTGTGTGTTTGGCATCGATCTAGGCTTCAGGAACCCAAAGATAACTAAGATATCATCTGCCAGGAGTGATAAATATGTGAGCAGGGAAATGAACCTACGAAATACCATCATTGTTCCAGTTTCTGAATGCCCTAAGCTTTCCTTCTGAGACTTTCCCTTCCAGTTCTGTCTTCCTCCCTGCCTGGAGTATCCTTTTTTTCTTCAAGCCTCTTCTTATTTTCCCATTCTCCACGCTTTTATAAGAGCCAGCAGGAAAGAGAGAGGAACAGGGAAGATAAATATGTTAAGAAACTAGCAATAATGAGGGCCTACTATGTGTCAAGCACTTTTCAGGCCTTTTCCATGATTGATCTGATTTAGTCATTCCCCCCAAACCCTGTTATTGTTGTTGTTAGTTCTCTTCTACAGATGAGAGAATTGAAGACTGGAGACCCAACAGGACTTACTCCAGATCACTTAGGGGGGTAAGCGGCAGTGCTGAGACACGAGCAACGCATGTTCACCCCACGCAGCATGCTGCCTCCTGGCATGCATGGAATTTTTTTTTTTAATGTTTATTTATTTTTGAGACAGAGAATGAGCAGGGAAGGGGCAGAGAGAGAGGGAGGCACAGAAGCTGAAGCAGGCTCCAGGCTCTGAACTGTCAGCACAGAGCCCAATGCGGGGCTCGAACTCACAAACAGTGAGATCATGACCTGAGCCGAAGTCGGACGCTTAACCGACTGAGCCACCCAGGCGCCTCTGCATGGAATTGTTTTTATCCAGTGACAGGTCCACTTGTTCCTGCTGATGGGGCTCGGGGCTGACTCCAACATCCGGCCTTCGCTCCGAGAGGGCTGACCAGTTTAATTGGACAGCTTTCACAGAATCTGTCCTTTTCTTTCTGTGCCAACAGGTAAATTTCTAATCAGCCTTGCTGCCAGGTGAACACATTCCCCTGGGAGAGAATCCCATCTTCCCTCTCCAAGTCAAATTGTTTCTGTGTTAAATCAAAGCCTGAGCATGCCAGGGAGGGCACAGTGCCACCTGCTCCCACAGGGGCCTCTGACAGCCCTTGTTTACTGGGGACACAGGCCCACCCTGGCAGGAAAGGTGAACCAGGAATTTCAGGGCCCGGAGAGGATGTCCCAGGTCTCCACACCACGAAGTGGGAAACCTCAGCCTTGGCTTCTCCTTCCACACCAAATGGAGACAGGTGATAGAGTGGAGCAGTCCTGTTTGCAGACATAACTCTGATTCCATCACTGAGACGGCACCAGGAAGCCCCAGCAGCCGAGCAAGAGAAACCCACAACAGCAACTAGACCATAAGCCTGGTTTCAAAGGCAGAGAAAAATAATTCCTCTGAAATGCTTTTCTATGCTGTATGAGTCATGGCTGAACTGCCAAGGGAAGCATTTTTAGAACACCACAGAGGGGGACAGTCATAGGTCTAAACCTTTAAAGGACTACATTTTTGAAAAGTCAACTGCTTTTTCCCTGGAGGGGGTGCTCCTAATAGGGACTATAGAGACGGAAAATTAATAATTGTGATGTTGGGAGAGTGACAGGGAAAAGGAAAAAATTACTTGGAACCAGCTCCTCCCACCTCCTTGCATTGCTCTGACCTAGAGATGCAGCGAAGCTCTCTCTCTCGGCTGGGGTTTCCAGACTGTGGCTCTCACTGACAGACTTGCAATTGTGTTGCATATCCAGTTCATAGAGCCGGGAATCACTGTTCAGCAGAGTCTGCTACCGCAGAAATGCGCCGTGAATTCCTTTTCCTCCATTTGTATTTTCAATATTCTGTGTTAATTGCTGTAACTGTTTCTTCATGATGAACGTGTGGTGTATTTGTGCACATGCCAATATTAAGCACATACCCGGTGTGTACTCGTAGCCAAATTAAAAAAGTGGAGGAAGGAATTGGACATATGAGGTTTGAAGGCTGAACTGACTTCCCATTTCTGCCTGGGACAAGCCACTCATTTTCAATTTCTAGCCTCCCTGTTAAGGATTTCTCTGTGCCTAGTCCTCAATCCCTACGGCCCCTGAATTCAAGCTTTGTTTCCCTGCTCCTTGGGCTGTTCTGCTCCCTCCTATCAGATTCTCCAAGGCTCCCTCTCTGTTGGGACTCTGACCTGCTGAGTTCACATCCTCCCCATGCTGTAGCTGGCCCTGAAATGGATTAGCTACTTTTTTGCCTACTTCCTGCAGCTGAGGTTGTTCTGGAAGGCTCGAACGGTCTCTGAGAATTGTTAATAATGAGCACCCTTCCTGAGCACTCTGTATATGCCAGGCCTGTGCTAAGCTCTTTATGTGTGTTGTTCTCATTAATCCTCACAAGAAGCTTGCTCTCCTTGTCACCTGCTCTACAAATGAGGACGCTGATGGACAGAGAGGCTGAATAACATGCACAGAATTACAAACCTAGTAGTGGTCCCGGAATTTGAATTCCATGACCTTGGCTCCAGTGTTTGTGTTCTTCACCGTGATGCCATTATTGGCTCGTTCCAGATCTTAGCCCATTTCCTGCAGGGTCCTCGTTATTGGCAGGCAGCCAATATAGGTGCAGCTATATCATGAGAGTAAGACAGGTATTCAATAAATTCTATTCAAAAATCACGTATCGGGTGCAAAGCACTACTAAGTCGCAAACCTTCAGTGTAACTTTTGGTGTGGAGATGAACCACGCTCATCTTTCACTGAATGATTGGGAAGAGAATCCTTTTGCTTGTAAGAATAGCAGATGTAACTTTAGGCAAAATTGTGAGGTTTCTGTGTCCCGTTGGGTGGCACTTCTTGCACCCTGTTCTGTTCTTTCTTCACCTTAGGAAGCTTCTCCTCCTCCTCTGCCAGGATCTGCGCTCTGTGCTTCTGCACCCAGCATTGCACCCAGAAATAGGTCGTACGCACCTCAGTGCATTGTTGATGTGAGTTTTATCTCCTGATTATCCAGGAGTGCACTTCAACACATTTATTTGTTTGCTTGGCTCTGGAGAGGGCACGACAAGTCATGGTGTCCCCAGCCTCACTGAGCTTATACTTTGGTAGGTAAAGGCAGACAGGAGTCCCTATATAAAGGGTAGAGTGAAATAAGAACTCTAACAGGGAATATGTAAAGTGAGGACTAATTGTTGGCTAATAAAGAGCATTATTTCTTTTCGGGGGTGATGGAAATGTTACAATTCTCGATTGGAGTTTTGGTTGCATAGGGAATATATTTTTCAAACCTCACCAAATTGTGCACCAAAGACCTCACATTTTGCTGTGTATCAAGTTGGCCTAAATAAAATCTTTTTTTGTCTAAAAAAATAAAAAGCATAGATCTAAAGAAACATTAGGAAGTAGACACAGAGTCACCCCAAGTGTCCTATGAGTAAATGTCTAAGAGCCATTCATTCAACAAATATTTATTGAGCACCTAATGTGTACCGGGCTGTTCTAGGATCCATCCATGAAGGGCCCTGTGTTCATGGAGCTTACATTCTAGCAGGACCCTCTAGGGGGCGAAGGAAGGGGAGATGTCAGCAGGAGGTGGGGCAGATTTCAGGCTATTGAGATGGCCTGGATGATCCACAAAAGGGGAGATTAGTGAAAAAGCCCTAGAAAGCAGAAAGCCAAAGGTCCTTAGATACTTTGCAGACTATAGCAGCTCTTTCAGGTGGGGCCATTAAATCTTTAAATCTTCCACCCTCAACCCCACCCAGCTTGGGAGGGCAGGGTCCACACCACCTCCCCACCAGCAATTCCAGAGGATGAGAGGACAGTGCCTCTGCCAGAGGACCCAGCCTCCCTTCCGGCACTCCTGCAAACAAGGGAACGGGGCTTGGGCTCTGGCCAAAGCCAGCAAGCCAGGAGGTTGGAAACTTATTTTCTGAGTGCTGGGAGAGGCAGGGAGGTGTCGGTGCTTTTTGAAATCAAACCTATGTCCTTAGAAACACCGCAGAAGGGCTTGGCAGAGCCCCTGGGAGTGGGATGGTGCTGCTGTGAATCACAGGAACCCCGGGCGAGAAGAGGCCATCCATTTGAGCAGGATGAAACTTCTTTTGAAGTCTCCAAATCTTTATTAAATAAAGGATCCAGGAAGCCTTGATCATACAGCACAGTTTAATAACATTATATATATATATATATAAATTTTATATATATATATAATAAATTTTATATATATTTTATATATATTTATATAAAATATATATATAAAGGACAATGAAGCAACATATAGTCATTGTTAACTAAAAATGATTGCAGTGACATATAATCTCTGAGTTTACAAAGACAGCGCAATTACACAATGCATCGTATTCTACAGTTGGTCTTTTTCGAACAATTAGAAGATTGGTGTTGCAGTCTGTGATCTCTACCCACTTTTTGCCCTTCCTATAACCCATTTTATTTTATTTTTTAATTTTTAAAAAATGTTTATTTTTGAGAGAGAGACAGAGCACAAGTTGGGGAGGGGCAGAGAGAGAGGGGGAGACACAGAATCTGAAGCAGGCTCCAGGCACTGAGCTGTCAGCACAGAGCCGGGTACGGGGCTCCAACTCACGGGCCATGAGACCATGACCTGAGCCAAAGTCAGATGCTCAACCGACTGAGCCACCCAGGCACCCCTTCCTGTAACCCATTTTTTGTCCTTGAGTTGATTGCACTCAGATTGTTTACTTTTTGTTCGATTAGTTGAGAATATATACAAAACTTCCAGGTGACAGGAGAACTTCTTTTGGAGGGTGCATACGAGAAAGGAATTAAATTCAGGAAGAATTTCCTTAAGTCTAAAAAACACGAAAAACTTCACCCATGTTACAAGACAACCACAACACCCCAATGAGCCCTGAAAGCGAACAAGCATCCCAGTCCTTCTCCAGCACATTGGAGCTCTTCCCTAGAGGTGGTCCCATTCTGTGGTTTGCCCAGTGTACCGTGCTGATCCCCAAGGGGAAAGAAATAGAAGAAACGGCGCAGTTGAGAGAGATCAACACACTCTTGGAATTTGGAAAGCCGATGCGTTTATGCACATGTTGTCAAATTTTTTCTGTAAAGGTCCAGGTTGCAAATAGTTTAGGCTTTGTGAGCTACCTGGTTCTGTGTCAAAACGATACGACTCTGCCATTAGAGCATGAAAGTGGCCAGAGACAGTAAGTAAACAAACAGGTATGGCCGTGTTCCAACAACACTTTATTTACAAAAACAGCCATGGATTGGATATGGTCCACAGGCCATTCATTGTTTGCCAACAATGATGGTTACATGACGACAGGCCAGAGACAGCTAGAAACAAAAGTGGGGGAAATAGGGCTGGAAAATGGAGTCAAGGACAGATATGCATTCACCGAGCCCCATTTTTGTACAGACATGTGTTAGCTTGTGTTTTCCCAGCCTCCCTCAGAGTCAGGTGGGACTGTGGGACCGAACGCTGAATAGCAAAATATAGGCAGAGATACGTTATGCCCCTTTCTGGCCTGGTGTTTCTGGTGTTCTCACTGGCTCTTCCTCTACCTGCTGGCTGGTACAGCAGGAGCAGGTAGAGGACTCTGAGGCCCCAGAAATTGCAGGCCCGGGGTTAATGGAACTTGGGTTCCCAGATGGCGGCATGGAGCACAGCTTCCCTGCCAACACCAGCAGACTTTGACATGAAGCAGCCATTAACTTTTTATTTTGCAAGCTGGCTGAGAACTGGGGGGTTTGTCTGTTACAGCAGCCAGGTTACTTATTGTAACCAATACAGAATCTAAGGATCATGTTACTCTGTGCCACAGACCCCCAGAAAGCCCAGGAATTGGATACAACATATACTTTTGAATGTGGGGTGGGGGTGGGGTCGGAATCAGCATAATTGTTTGAATTTTCAGATTAAAAAAACCAGTCAGAGGCTGAGATCCCACCTTAACTTTGCAAAGTCAGGGGATGCCTTTCTAAAGGAGTTTTCGTTTTTTAAAAAATTTTTTATGTTTATTTATTTTTGAGAGAGAGAGAGACACACACACACACACAGTGTTAGCAGGGGGAGGGGCAGAGAGAGGAGACACAGAATCTGAAGCAGGCTCCAGGCTCTGAGCTGTCAGCATAGAGCCCAAGGTGGTTCGTGAACCTACAAACTGAGCTGAAGTCTGATGATGCTTAACTGACTGAACCACCCAGGCGCCCCTCTAAAGGAGTTTTCAAATCTTTCATATAAAATGAGTCTATTTGATTCTCACAGAAGCTTTGTGAGCAAGGTTATTGGTTAGAACCCGTCAGTTTCCAGAAACAGAGACCATTTAAGCTAGTTTCATCAAAATTGGGGGAATTTATGATCAAACTGTAGGGGCATTTCCACAGATTTGAAGATAGGCCTCAGGCCAGCCTCAGGTCAGGTCAGGTCAGGGTTCTGGAACTGGAAATCCATCAGGACCGTCTCTCCACTCTGCCTCTCAGCAAGCTGCGTGTTGTTCTGTAACCCAGCTTCCTCTGTCAAAGATGGCCAAACTCAGAAGCTGAGGTTTTTATTTCTCCCTCTCAAAAAACCAGCCCAGACTGAACCTGGGGTTCTTGGTACCCATTCTAAGATCCCAGGAAGGGAAGTCTGATTGATACTGCGTGAGGCTGGTTTCCACTCCTGGTCCAGTTAGCTGTGCCCACAGGGTACAGACATGCTGCTGAGGCCCATCCTGGCCAGATAACACGGTATGTAGAATAAAATCCTATTTTTATAAAAATGCATGAAGGACACATTTCAAGAGGTAGTAGTGGGATTACATGAGAATCTCATTTCTTATGCTGCTCAGTACTTCCCAGTTTTTCTGCAAGAAACCGGTTTGTTCAGAGGGTCAGTGTGAGCTGAGCTGACTCCCCATAAATGTTTTCCCCCTCATTTCATGCAGGGAGTGACATAGGCGGTGCAGACGTTCTTGTGCCCACTGTCCCCACAAAGTGTGGCACGGAGACGTTAATGAATTTCTGAAAGCCAACCAGACCCTTGAGCAGGACTTCTGCCACAGCCAGCCTTGCTCCCCTGCAGCTGCTCTATTCCTTGCCACAGGTATCTGGCTGCTTCCCACATAAATCAGTAGCTGTCTTTGGATATTTAGCAAAAGGATAGCCTTCCTTAAAAGCAGATCTGGTTTTCCCTACCACCCTTCTAAAGATTTTGCCTGATCTTGCCATGGCAAGCAGGAGTGGAGTGTGAAAGGAAGAGCCGGGAGAACCATGGGTTTTTAGCGCTCCTAAGCTGGTTTGAAGACTAGAACTATTTGACAGCCTTTGATATAACTTACTTCCTGGACTCTAGCCTGAAAAATAACTAAATAATATGATTTCTACCATTAGTACTGTAGTTCTGAATAGTCTGATTAAAAAATAATTTAAGGGGCACCTGGGTGGCTGTTGGTTGAGCATCTTTCTCTTGATTTTGGCTCAGGTCATGTACCCAGGATCGTGGGATCAAGCCCTGTGTCGGGCTCCATGCTGAGTGTAGAGCCTGCTTAAGATTCTCTCTCTCCCTCTCTCCCTGCTTGGGCTCTCTCTCTCTCTAAAATAATGATAATGATAACAATAATAATAATTTTTTTTTAATTGCACAAGTAGCATTATACCAAAAAATTCTGGCGGACAGGGATCTTATCTGTGAGTTTCAACTTAGCACTGCCCTTGATACTGAGTAACTCAATAAACATTTGTTGAAAGACTGAACGAACTTGTTTCTTGCAGAAAAACTGGGAAGTACTGAGCAGCATAAGGAAGAAATGAGATTCTCACGTAATCCCACTACTACCTCTTGAAATGTGTCCTTCATGCATTTTTATAAAAATAGGATTTTATTCTACATACTGTGTTATCTTCTTCCTCCCTCCCTCCCTTCCTTTCGTTTCTCTTCCTGTCACATTATGGTATTTTGGGACATTGTAGTGGCCGTGTAGGATTTCATCCTATGGTCACATTTATTTACTGAAGACACTCTTTAGGTTGTTTCCAGGTATTTCCCTACACGAAACAGGCTATAACGAATCCCCTGGCATCTCAGTCTTCAGGCATATCTTAGACTGTTTCCTTGGGGTAAGTTCCTAGACGTGGTATTTCTGGCTCAAAGGGCAGATGCACCTTGGATGCTTTTTGCTAAATGGCCTGCCAACAAGTCTGTTCCAGGGTGTGTTTGAAAATGCCTATTTTCAAAGGTCTGATCTTTACAAAATGTTCTCTTTTGCTTTATCAAATGTTTTTAGAAAGCCTGTTGGAGGTGCGCCTGGGTGGCTCAGTCGGTCAAACGTCCGACTTCGGCTCATGTCACGATCTCATGGTTTGTGACTTCGAGCCCTGCGTGGGGCTCTGTGCTGACAGCTCAGAGCCTAGAGCCTGCTTCGGATTCTGTGTGTCTCTCTCTGTCTGTTCCTCTCCCGTTTGCTCTCCCTCTCTCAAAAATAAAAAAGATTAAAAAAAATTTTTTGAGGGGCGCCTGGGTGGCGCAGTCGGTTAAGCGTCCGACTTCAGCCAGGTCACGATCTCGCGGTCCGTGAGTTCGAGCCCCGCGTCAGGCTCTGGGCTGATGGCTCGGAGCCTGGAGCCTGTTTCCGATTCTGTGTCTCCCTCTCTCTCTGCCCCTCCCCCGTTCATGCTCTGTCTCTCTCTGTCCCAAAAATAAATAAAAACGTTGAAAAAAAAAATTTAAAAAAAAATAAAAAAAATAAAAATAAAAAATAAAAAAGATTAAAAAAATTTTTTTGAGAAAGCCTATTGGTTCTTCTTGTCCAGGTGAGGCTCCTGACAGGAAAAGTTGGCTTGGGCGTCTTTAGGAGGTGGTGTGCAGGCATGTACCTGGGCTGCCATCAGCAGTGGGGATTTGACCTGGAGCAGCCTCTTGGCCCATAAGCTGCTCTTTGCAGTTCAAAAAAGGAGCAGAAAAAAGAGCCTCAGTGTTCACACACTCTGAAGCTCATAAAGTGTTGAAAGAAGAGGAGAGAGACTTCTTTTTACAATGCTTTCACCAGAAACTGAGCCCTTTTGAGACTAGGGGCCATAGGAAAGGCTGGCTGCCGGGACGTGACATCTACTAAGTGCCGTGTGAGTCCAAGGACCACACAAGGCCGCTCCTGGTTCCTTCACATCTGGGAGTGGAGATGGGTCTGAGCCCTGCTTGCGCCAAAGCCCTAGATGATGAGGCTCGTTGTCAATGACCTGAGGACCATCAGTGACTTGAGAACCAAAATGTATTATCCACGATGGTAAAACCTACATCTTAAAGCATATTCACATGTGGATAATTTAATCATCTCGGTGACCAAAATCAAGGCCACAGAAACCGTTCATAGCACATATGAATTGCTCTAGGTCACACAGCTGATAACCGGCAGTTTTAAAATTGAGAATAAGTTTTCTGAACCTGTACGTTTTGGCCTTTCCACTCTCCTGTGGTGAATATTCTTATCCTGTGCATCCCGGGTTATATCATTTTCAACAGAGCCATCCTGAGGCCGGCGGTGGGGGTGGGAGGTGGGGTGGGGGGGGTGGGGAAACAGACTCTAGAGTGAAAACACGAGGCCCATTTATTAAGTGCTTCCTGCCTGGGTGACTGGAGGCTCCGTCAGCCTGGATCTTTGAGCGAGGATGATGTGGATGCCAATGCCATCCACGGACCTGAGTTAGATACATAGCATCAGGCAAGAAATAAACCTTTGTTGTTTTCAGTCACTAAAATTCCAGGACTGTTTATGACTGCAGCACACTACCTAAAGGGAAGGGAGATAGGGAGGCTGGTGGAACATGAGGGAGAGAAAGTTACCCAGCAACAGAGCTGGCCATTCTTAACACCTTCTCCCTCAAGACCCACCTTACACTTGGTCACTGCCACCTGCAGTTCCTGCATGAAGTTATGGGTCAGTTATTGGAAGGAGAAGCGAAAAGCTCATCTTTTGGGGAGCGTGGGTAGTAAAGAGAAGCCCAGAACCTGGAGGGTCTGGCTGTGAGGACAAACGTCTACCTCCCAGAACCACAGATAGCCCAGTGGAAGGTGTGTGGAACTACAGAATTCAGTGCCCTCTCTGTTCTCAGCCTCAGCGACACATGCAGGTGCAGTGGGCACTGCAATTCAGCCTCCTGTCCACCAGGGGGCCATGCACTGCTCCTCAGGCACATGGACTACTCAGGACTCTTTCAGGTTATGAGTGGGGCTTCAATACCCTTATTAAGGTCTAGCCATCCTTCTTATTGTCCCCACCTTATGTCCTCTTGGCATTCATAGCCCCATTTTCTGACCCAGTTGAAAATCCTCTCAGGAATGCTTGCTCTCCCTCATTTCATAGGGTTGAATAGTCCTCCCCAAGGTGGAGAATCCCAGGACCCAAGAGTGAGCCATCTCTACAAACCAGTGCCTGTTCGGAGTGTGGGCAGTGGGCATGCCTGGCAAAGGTGGCCCTTGGCACCCGTCTTTGGATAACTATGTCATTCTTAGGTACCACAGATGATAAATTTATCTGTGTTCTCTTTCAACAGACTTTGTGCTAGAAGTATCTCTATAGAGCTGAACCATCTACAATGCCTCCAGGAGACTACTGTACTTTCATACAGCTTCCCAAGTTCACCGGGCAGTGCTTCATCTCAGCCCTTCTCTTTGGTAGGGCATCTCACTAAACTGACTAGGCCCTTCTCTCTTTCTGTATCTGCTTTCCTTACCCTTGAAGCCAAATTCATTTTCTTGGAGGGCCACCTTCATTACTCTCTAAGCCGGGATAATCCTTGGAAAGCACGTGAAGTATTTGGAGTACACAACTCCTTGCCTTCCAGTGCCTCTCCGGCAGCCCTGGGTCTCCTGTCTCACCTCTGCTTTACACACTGCCTCCTCCTGCTCCTGACGTTGCTCCTGCAAAGACTCCTAGGCAGAAGGATACCTGCGTTTCATCTCCACGTCTGCCTTTGAATTTTTTTTTTAACGTTTATTCATTTTTGAGAGACAGAGAGAAAGACAGAGTGCGAGTAGGGGAGGGGCAGAGAGAGAGGGGTGATGCAGAATCCAGAGTAGGCTTCAGGCTCTGAACTGTGAGCACAGAGCCCGACATTGGGCTTGAACCCACGCCCATGAGATTCAACCTGAGCCGAAGTCGGACGCTTAACTGACTGAGCCATCCAGACTCCCCTCCACATTTACCTTTGGCAAACTGTAATTTTAAGCAGTTGACTTCATCTCCCTAAGGCTCTGTTTTCTCATCTGGAAACTGGCAATATTGGATCACCTCAAGAATGAGTTCTATGCCTTCTGTCAATTCCCTCTCTCACTTTATTTATTTAATGTTTATTTTTGAGAGAGAGAGAGAGAGAGAGAGAGAGAGAGAGAGAATGCATGAGCAGGGGAGGAGCAGAGAGAGATGGGGACAGAGGATCCCAACCGGGCTCTGCGTTGACAGCAGAGAGCCTGACATGGGGCTCAAACTCACAAACCATGAGATGGTGATCTGAGCTGAAGTCAGATGCTTAACCAACTGAGCCACCCAGATGTCCCCCTCTCTCACTTTAGACCTAGCCTTCCAAGTCTCAGTCCTGCAGGACAACATCTGTGCTTCCAGATATTTTCTTTGAATTCTTCCCAGGTGCCTTCTAGAGGTGGGGCCTCATCTGTGGAGTGTGACTCTGCTGGTGGGAACACCACAGCCTGCATCAGGTGGGTGAGTGGAATTCTGGAACATGATTTTGTGGTTTCTACCACCCGTTGCAAACAATCAGCCATGCAGAACTTGGTTGTCTAAGTGGTACTCTGGATTGCGCCCAGACACTTCACTTGCACCAAACTTCGGGCATAAGTAGGAGTTTTCTCTCTCATAGGCTGTGGGTGGGGGAGGGTGTTCCTTTTAAGTATTGTAGTGTGAATACAGATTGACTTCACGGTTCACTTTCATGGTGATGCCTCAGACAGAGTGTTTTGGTTTTTTTTTTTCATAAAAGCCTGTGCAGGGCATGACATCCTACCCTCCTGACCTAAAAAGGGCTGGGTGCTTTGTTCATTGCTTAACCAGGGAGTTACTTTTTGTGGAAACGAGAAAATATGATCCTTTTCTCCTCTAGAGCCCTGGGTAGTTGTGGCAGCTTTCTAGAATGGATTAAAAAAAGAAGTATGTGCCCTTTGGGGGTGAAGATGGAAGCCATCTGGGTGACTTGAAGAGAGCTTGAGACCAGGCAAATACAAACCCAGTGTCATGACCTCACATTATTTGCAAATGACTAAAAATTTGCCCAGAAAGCGTGGATGACTAATCCACGCAGGAGCCTTCCCAGTGAGGAAACTTTAAACAAGAAACAAACAAACAAAAAAAACCTATAACAAAAAAACAAAACAAGGCCCAAAAACCCCAAACAACAACAAAAAGATGGGATAATTAGTAAGGCTCTTAGGACTCCCCAGAATTACAGCCGAGCAAGCTCGTTAAGGCCTAAGTGGTTGTTTTCCGTCTGGCTATAGCTGCTGGATGCACTCGGGTGGCTTACCAGAATAAGGATGCCCTGTCACTGCTGTTTTACCAGACGCTAATTAATCCCTTCAAACTGTCGCCGGGAGGTGGGTCAGGCACATAAGCCTCCCCTGAAGAATCGACCAAGACAGCAACCGGGTCCCCAGCTCACCCCAGAATGGCCCCAGGGAGCCATTCTATCTCAGGTCACTCATCACCCTTCCTCAGCTGCTTTTCACTGTGTCTCCACAGAAAGCCCTGCCCAGGATCCCAAAAAGCAGTGAGGAGCAAAGTCGCACCACGGACAAGTCACTTAAGCTCTCTGGACTTGTTTCTCTCCTCTGCCATATGAGAACCTAGCAAGCCCTGCTATTCAGGTAGCCTCAGTAGCCTCAGAACTGCTAAGTTGAGGTCGGTCCAGAATATAAAGTATCAGATGAGAGAGTCTGATTTCTCGTGTAGTTCTTTTTTTTTTTTTTTTTTAATGTTGCTTATTTTTGAGAGAGACAGAGAATGAGTGGAGGAGGGGCAGAGAGAGGCAGACACAGAATCCGAAGCAGGGTCCAGGCTCTGAGTTGTCAGCACAGGACGTGGGGCTTGAACTCATGGACTGTGAGATCATGACCTGAGCCAAAGCCAGACACTTAACCAATTGAGCCACCCAGGCGCCCATCTGACATAGTTCTCACAGAAACTGTTTGTTGAGCTCTCGTTACATTCCAGGCACTATTCTAAGTGCCACAGGGATAGTCTTTTGCTTAATCCTTATAATAATCTTGCAAAGATTTTTGCAGTCCCATATTACAGAAGAAAAAACTGAGGCTCAGATTTGTCAAAACTTATACAGGGAGATCACAGAGCTGGCAAGCAGCAAGATTTGAACCCCAATCTGTCTGTCCTAATGCTCTTTTCCTTTGCACAGTATTTCTTTTTTAAAGTTTGTTTGTTTGTTTATTTATTTAGAGAGCACGAGCAGGGGAGGGGCAGAGAGAGAGGGAGACAGAGAATCTGAAGCAGGCTTCACACTGTCAGCGCAGAGCTTGATGTGGGGCTTGAACTCATGAACAGTGAGATCATGACTTGAGTCAAAACCAAGAGTCGGGCACTCAACTGACTGAGCCACCAGGTGCCCCTCTTTTTTTTTTTTTATTAACTTAAAGGGGCGCCTGGGTGGCTCAGTCGGTTAGGCGTCCGACTTCAGCTCAGGTCACGATCTCGCGGTCCGCAAGTTCGAGCCCCGCATCGGGCTCTGGGCTGATGGCTCAGAGCCTGGAGCTTGCTTCCAATTCTGTGTCTCCCTCTCTCTCTGCCTCTCCCCCGTTCATGCTGTGTCTCTCTCTGTCTCAAAAATAAATAAACGTTAAAAAAAAATTAAAAAAAAAAATTCCCGTATAGTTAACATACGGTGTTATAATAGTGTCAAATGTACAATATAGTGACTCAACAATTCTATACATTTTTCAGTGCTCATCATAAATGTACTCTTAATCCCCTTTACCTATTTCACCCATCCCCGCGCTCAGCTCACCTCTGGTAACCACCAGTCTGTTTCCTGGTCTCTCTCTCTGTTTCTCTCATTCCTTTGTTCATTTGTTTTGTTTCTTAAATTCTACACAGGAGTGAAATCATATGATATTTGTCTTTCTCTGACTGGCTTATTTCACTCAGCATTATACTCTCTCGCTCCATCCATGTTGTTGCAAATGGCAGGATTTCATTTTTTCTAATGGCTGAGTACGATTCCATTATGTGTGTGTATGCGTGCGTGTGTGTGTGTGTGTGTGTGTGTGTTGATGGACACTTAGGCTGCATCCATAGTTTGACTTATTGTAAATAATGCTGCAATAAACATAGGAATGCATGTATCCCTTTGAATTAGTGTTTTTGTATTAAAAATTTTTTTTAATGCTTATTTATTTTTGAGACAGAGACAGAGTGTGAGTGGGGGAGCAGAGAAAGAGGGAGACAGAGAATCTGAAGCAGGTTCCAGGCTCCAAACTATCAGCACAGAGCCCGATGCAGGGCTCGAACTCACAAACTTTGAGATCATGACCTGAGCTGAAGTCAGACACTTAACCGCCTGAGCCACCCAGGTGCCCCTAGTGTTTTTGTATTTTGTGGGTAAATACCCAGCAGTGTGATTATTGGATCATAGGGTAGTTCCATTTTTAACTTTTTTTTTAATGTTTGTTTATTTTTGAGAGAGAGAGAGAGAGAAAGAGACAGAGTGCAAGTGGGGGAGGGGCAGATGGAGGGAGACACAGAATCCAAAGCAGGCTCCAGGCTCTGTGCTATCAGCACAGAACCCAACACGGGCCTCGAACCCATGAACCATGAGATCATGACCTGAGCCGAAGTCTGTCGCTTAACCAACTGAGCCACCCAAGTGCCCCAAGAGGCAACTTCTTTACAATTATTAGGGAAGTCGAAGAGGAGACATTAAGCCTGAGTCTTGAGGACAGAAAGAACCAGGAGGTTCTGGCATTTTCCTCCCCACCTGTTTTGATGTCCTCACTCTTCGCTTCCTTGAGTTGTTTTGGAAATGAGGCAAAGTGTTAAAGAAACTAGGAAATGGCATGATAGAGAATTCTCAGTTTT
This sequence comes from Panthera uncia, assembly GCF_023721935.1. NCBI lineage: Eukaryota > Metazoa > Chordata > Mammalia > Carnivora > Felidae > Panthera > Panthera uncia. The sequence continues at coordinate 79,890,886 of NW_026057578.1, read as the reverse complement.
CATGGGGCCTGAATTTCCCCTGTGGAGAAAATTGCCTTTTAAAAGCCCCTTTTGGAGAGCTGGTACAGGCCAAATAGCTCTCTGCATAAGGCAGGCAATTGGGGAGATACAGAAACTGCCTCGGAGAGCGTTGGAGAGGGCTAGAAGTTAAAGAGGGACTTGGGGAGAAAAAAATGTCTACTAAGGGTTTTTATTCCATTGTTTTTTTGAGTGGTGTGTGATAAAAGACTCATCTTCCCACAAAATGACCCATAAAATTTCTTGTTCCCAAACGCTTTCTGGAGTAGGTTGGCTTTTTGAGGATATGAAAAAGTGTTGGGTCCTCCTCCAATCGTGGCTTTAGATCAACCCAAGACTGTTCACAGGAGGCCAACCACTTATGGGTTAGACAAACACGTAAACACGATGGCGTGAGTCATAAAAATAAATAAAGGCTTCTGACCACCATTGCGATTCTGAGATGGACGGCTATGCTCCTGACGCTGCTCGGTGGCATCTGTCGTACTGCTGACAGCTGTGCAGAGGCTGCTGAAGACTCAGGCCCAGGCAGGTGCCACGGCAGCTGCCCACATGGCTGCCAGCATCTAGCACCATGCCTGGAACGCACGAGGTGCATGGGAAACGTCGGTGGGTACACGACTACATGTCGCCCGTGCTGCCGCTACCTCACTCTTCAGCTCTCTGAGGGGTGGGGTTCACACGGAAGCAGGGTGTTTATTGCAGCCCCTTGTTCTAGGATTCAAGTATAGCTCCACTGACTTGGGCCTGGGACGGCGTGAGGGACAACACAGAAGTGACTGCAAAGTTATCACTTTCTCTGGAAGCTTGCCTGCCTTCCTGGAACAAACTGCCTTGTGGACTCTCTCTTCCTCTGCATTGTGTTCTTCCCCAGAGGCACCTTGGTCTGTCATATGAATATGCCTTCAGAAAGTGCCTAGACTTTCCTGAATTTGCGGGTGAGTGCGGCTTAGGTTCAAACAGGAAGTTCTGCCGCCTACAAAATTCCCTGAGGGTCTAGACCGAGCATAAGCTCAGCACAGTCTGATGTTCTAGACGGGCGCTGTCCAGTATGGTAGGCACTAGCCACATTCTAAGTGCTGAACAGCCACGTGTAGATGGTGGCTACTGTATTGGACAATGCAGATTGCAGAATCTCTCCAATGCCCCAGAAAGTTTACTGGACATCCCTGTCTAGATCCAGAGCTCAGAAAATGGATTCTGCTATCAAGAAGCTGGCTATCATGTATAAACAAGAAAACTGTTTACTTGGGCTAAACGGTGGAAATCTGTCACATGTGGTTAGGTACAAAAGTCAGCATGGAAAGCTCAGGGACAAAATTTCCCTTGGAAAAAATCCCTTAAGAAGGGGTCACTTTGGAGGCTAGTTCTCAGTAAATTCAACAATGCAGTTCTTCATTCAGTGATGGAGAAGGTCTTTGTTCCTCTGGTGGAGCACCAGAAGGAGAATCTGGTTGGTGGTTAGGAGCGAGGCACAGGAAAGATCAATGGTATCTTTAGACGTGGGTCCAGGGACCTTAGAGGACCTTTGAGGGCTCAGCTGTGAGGCCCAGGAAGCTCAATCACGGAAGGCACATCTGAGTCACATCCCCACTCTCAGGCCCTTTGCTCTTCCAGTGGGATGACAGGTGGAGTATTTAATGGTTCCTTTCTATACAAGGTGGTTTTTTTTTTTTTTTTTTTTGCTTTGTTTTGTATTTTGGTGCCAAATGGTGGGGCTGAAGTTGAGTACTTGAAATGCATCTATGATATGATTTCTCCATAGATATTCTGTGAAGGAGCCCTTTCTTTGCTGGAGGCTTCTGAAAGGAAGGTCTTCTCTCTACCAGAGACCCATGTGTTTTGTAATTTAAAAATAGCAAATTCCTCCTTGAACTTGCTTTGGGAGGCCAGAATTTCAACTACATCACTGAACTTTTGGAGACCTAACACTGGCCCCTCAGCTCAAACCCAAAGTTGGTATGTACGGGGGAGGGGGGGTTGGTGTAGCACGAAGGTGCAAAGGGCATTCGGGCCCTTGGAAGCCCAGCTGAAGTCTTCCGGACCCAGACGCTGCCCCTGGGTCACCCTAGCAAGCCCTGTCCCCTGGAACTCCTAGAGCATGTAATGTTCTGCCCACTCAGACTGGCTCTATTTGTTGACGTGTATCTTTATGTGTATTTTATATGTCCATGACCTGTCTTTCCAGTTAGATCATAAACTCTTCCAGGTAGATGACATATGTCCTTTATCTCTTTTTATAACCCGTGGTGTCCAACACGGAGCCTTCATATAAAAGTGCTCCGTTTAATCCCAGCTTCACTACATTAGCATCCAGTTATGAGTGATTCCATTACGAGAGAGAAGAACTATGGGCATGAATAACTATACAGACATGCTTTAAGAGCGTGAACTGTATAAAAGTATTTGCCCTTTCAATTGAACAAGCTGAATTTTTAAAAAGCATTTACGTAATTTCAAAGTTACTGAGGATTGCCAGGGGGAATCCCAAGTCAGGAATTTACACTGCTTACAAAAGCAAAGAGAATGAAGGTTAGTTGCCTTCTACCCCAAACTGTGAGGTAACCCCAATATTGGATTTTAATCAGAGTCTTATGAGAACAGGTCTCTTTCCAACCTCCTCAGATAAAGACAGTGGACTTGTCCATAATGTGTGGGTTTTTTGTTTATTTAAAGATTTAAAAAATGTAGGATAAGGGTGCCAGGGTGGCTCAGTTGGCTGAGCATCCAACTCTTGATTTCAGCTCAGGTCATGATTCCAGGGTCATGGGGCTCCAAGCTGAGCATGGAGCCTGCTTGGGATTCTCTCTCTCTCTCTCTCTCTCTCTCTCTCTCTCTCTCTTTCTCCCCCTCTGCCCCTCCTCCCCACTTGTGTGCATGTGCTCTCTCTCTCTAAAGTTAAAAAAAAATGTAGGATGGGGCACCTGGGTGGCTCAGTCGGTTGAGTGCCTGACTGCGGCTCAGGTCATGATCTCATGGTTTGTGGGTTCAAGCCACGCATCGGGCTGTGTGCTGACAGCTCAGAGCCTGGAGCCTGCTTCAGATTCTGTGTCTCCCTCTCTCTCTGCCTCTCCCCTGCTCACACTCTGTCTCTCCCTCTCTCTCAAAAATAAATAAACATAAAAAAATTTTTTTTTAAATGTAGGATAAATGAATGGTGAATTAGCATCTTAGAGTAACAGACCACACTACTCCATGAAGATTCTCATTAAAAGAACTGTTTTCAGTAGTTCCTTATCTTTTTTGTGCATGTCTTCCTTATTCACTTTTTAATGTAACATGAAAAATCATTTTATGTTGAACTAAAGATTATTTTTACTGCATTAGGAGAAACCCATGCTTCTCATATTGGAACAAATGTAATAATTCAGCATAAAAAATCTCTAATTGTATTTTACAAACATCATTTTAAATATTGCCTAACACACTGCTAACTTTGGCTAGATTTTAAATAAAATAGACTTCCATGAGACAATATTAAAAGCGTATTCCAAGGGATTAGACACAGCCTCAAACACTGGCGCTTTTCTTACTGTTTTACAACCTTGTGGAGAACTGCTACAGGAGTTGGTATCATGATTATTTTCACTCTGGCTTTATCAATCGTGACAAATGTTTTACTCCTGCCCCAACTGCTATTACCTCTGGCTCTCCAAACATGATGATACAATGATGATACAGTGTCATGATTTCCGTTTCTCACAGGAGGCAAAGTGAAGCAGGAAGTTTAAAGTGCCCACTTGAACTGGTGACTGATGGTTAGTGTGATATTTGGAAAGTTCTTAATGTGATGGTAACTGCATCTAGCACTTAGTGCTGCAATGCAGATTACTCAATTTACTAATGTATTTCAACAATTAAAACATTTTTCCCCCTCTTTCAAAAGAAGTAAATAAATAAAGTGCCTACCTAAGCTTCCACAAGGAATCCCTGAGGCAGGGGTGCCCCATTCTCACCTCTCACCACAGACTCACTGCTTCTCCCTCCTGTTCCCAGACCAGCTGTTTAGGTGAGCTTTGATTATTTTCATCTATCGGTTTAGAATTAATGACAGAAGACTTACAGAGAGGGAGTTGCTGGGGTCATTAGCAAACATTTGTTATCATTCTTACTCATGAAACCTTGGAAGGCCCCCCAAACCTCGTATCGTCCCCAAGGCTCATGGCTGGCTTGGGGCTTCCCAGGGCCTATTATTTAGGGACAGTCTGTTGCCCTTTCAAAGAACGATGTCTCCTTACTTCTGTAAGACTTTGCTCACCTGGTCACCATCTTTCCCTGGGAGATGGAAGGTGTATCAAAGCAAGAGAAAGCGTCAGTGGCTATTTCTTCCCCTTCTGTCTTGGTTGAGTATTGTTTTGGCATCTGTATACACCCATTTTAATTAATTATTTAGTGTTTGTCTTGCAAGGCAGTTCTTGGCCTTGTGCAGGAGGCTTTTTTTTTTTTTTTTTTAAGGGAAGAATCATTGTGAAATTAACATGGTGGTTAGTAAGCAAGGCATGCACGCAGTGTTGCAGCCTTTTCTTGTGAAAGGAAGACTCTAAATTCATTTCCAAAATGCCAGGAACAGCTCATTTGGGCCATTACTACTTGCCCTCTGACCTCTTTACAAGTTATACATCACTCTGTGTTATTTGTCTCAGAGTAACGATTGGGTCCCACCCTGACAATTCTCCAATGAGTAACTGATTGAAATAGTTACCAATAAGGAAGGCAGGCTTCCCCCAGAACCTCAATCTTTCTCAGAGCATCCACTGTTTAAAACAGGTGTCAGGTCCTCCTGAGGTCCAAAGTAAATCCAAATAAGGAAGATTTCTATAAAACTTGGTTGAAAGGCACTTTCTTTTACTTCAGTGTCTTATATTTGAGGTAGGGATAGAATGAGGAGAGGAGGAGGTTAAATCAGGGATGTTGGCACACAGCTATAGAGCTGTAATGACAGTTGCATGATTTTTTGGGGGAGTGCAAGGATGTCCCTGCGTCGAAATGCAATTTTCACAGGAAGATATGCACAGATCAGAGTATCACAGCCCCATAGAATCCAACAGTTTGATTAGGTGAATGTGTATGGAATTCACCAAGGTAGAGCTCCTTAATTTGGGATCCAGGATGTTTCCCAAAAATACAAACTCTTGGGACCAACTCCACATCTTTTGAAACAATCTCCCGGAATGAGGCTGGGCTTGCGCCTTTAAGCGGGCTTTCTGGGTGATTCTTAAGCACACTAAAGTTTAAACCCACCAGAGACCTTCGTCAGTCTTACTCATTGATGTATTGTCTGAGTGCCTAGAACAGCAACTGGCACAGCTCAATAAATACCTGTTGCATGAGTGAAGACCTTCAGTGTTTGAGGCACTTGGAGGCTCCAATTATAGCTGTCTTCCACACCATCTAATCCACAATGCTGTCACAAAGCAAGTATAATGTCATATTTCAAAAGGGATCTCTCTAGCAAGGCTGTGGGGCACGGAAGTTCCCCCATCTCTGTCCAATAGTGTCAGCAAACTGTCCCCACCTTAACAGGTGCGCATATAGGTGCCTCCCTGCCTATACTTAACTGCAAAAGCTGTGACAGAATCATGCCTCATAACTTTGCATCTTTGAAAAATAAAAATGGAAAAAAGGGATTAATAAAAACATTTAAGGCGTTAAGTAGGACCCTAGAACCAGCATGTGAGTAAATATCTCTGCTTACCTCCCGAACTGAAGCTAGGCAAACTTCTATAAGCTATAGTTTTATTTGTAGGCAGAATAGCCAAGGAATCAAGTTTTCTTCCTAATCATTCAAACCACAGGAAAGAGAAGACATGGATATTCAGTCTTGCTTTTGTATATATACTGTGCTAAGATTATATGTAATGATTTATTAAGAACCCACTGCATCCTTAACAGGTAGATGGATAAAGAAATTGGTACATCTATACAATAGAACACTACTGAGCGATAAAAACTATTGATACACACACCACATGAATCTCAAATGCATTACGCAAATGGGAAAAAACCGACCTCAAAAGATTACGTACTGCATGATTTTCTTTCTAGGACACTCAGGAAAAGGCAAAACTATAGAGAGGGGACAGGGAACAGTGGTTGCCTGATTAGGGGTTAGGAGTGAGGGGCAAATTTAACTATAAAAGGATAGCACAAGGGAATTTTGGGGGGTGATGGAACAATTCTGTATCCCGGTTGAGGTGGTGGTTAACAGGAATCTATGCATGCGTTAGAACCCGTGGAATTGTACATCAAAGTGAATTTACTGTATATAAATTATACTTAAAAAGAAAACCCATTGTACACACAACATAAACTCATTAGGTCTCCGAGGCACCTTCCTTCCCTTGATCAGTTTATCAAAGTGGGAAACATGTGAACAAGTGGTTTTGGAGCATATATTAAAGTGAGGGAACACTGTTAATACCGTTTGGTTTATACTAAGTACATCATATCTGGTGCCAAATTTAGCATGTTACAAACCAGAAACCGCTTTGTAGAAAATTCCTTTATTATAGTGCAAATAACTTTTAGCAGTGACATAATAATGTAAGAACACATTTAGCAACATTTTACACCACGCAGTAAATAAGAAAGTGTTTCCTTGAAAATATGTCATCATAAGAACATTATTTCTACATTAATGCCGGAAAATGCCAAGGCTGTTTCTCTCAAGGCCACAGGGCTCCCTCCCTCTTTTTGGATATATATTTTTTTAGTACAAATGAAAGGATTTGCCATTTTAACAAGTCACCATCAATTCCAAGAGTGATCTCTTAGGGGTTTTGAACTGAGGTTGGCAAGATTTGAAACGGGGTTTCAAATTTTAAAAAAATAGTATTTTTCAGACAATTCTGGGACAGCCCAAAAAGCAGAAGTCACTTCTATTAATTTTTAAGTAGATATACACATTCAATTCAATTTTGATGCAGAAATGGACAGATTGTCTAAAGCCTGCCTTTCGTTCCCCCAGAGCCTGACTGTTATTTATATTCCTTGGTTTTGGTCATATTGCAAAATTAGGCTCTGGTCAGAAATAACTCCTTACATACCCAAATGCTCTCCTGTGAAGCTTTAAATTGCACTTTCCACCCTGAATTCCCACCTTATACCTCACATGCCAATGAGAGGCAAGAACACTGTTTCCAGTTTCCAGCTAATGATTAACACAGCCCCCCTGCTAATTTCGTTATACCTGAATCAAACCATCACATCATTTAGATTAATTCCAACAGGCTTAACCAAGAGGTTCCCACTGGCCTCCCAGAGAAAGGAAGGGTTAACAGTGTATCTTCACACTAAGCTGCGTAAGGGCTCGGCCGATAAGCAGTTAGCCGATAGGTAGAGAGAACAGTGTCATTTCCAATCAACACACCCAGCTCCTCTGGTTTCTGCTGAATTATGCAGTGCGTGGGGATGGACAGCCACTCAAAGGAAACCTCCCGTGGGGGTCTTCCACCAAAACCCCCACAAATATAGTTCAGGGTGCCCTCTAAATGCCTGTACAAACACTCCTCAAAATCTAGTGGCTTGAGAAGCCACGAGAAGTTAATCACAGGCTTGAAAATACCTGGAGCCACAGAACAGCCCTCTTGGCTGAACATGGCTGATTAAGTCAGCTGGTACATAAAGCTTTTCAATGCTCAGCCAGTCTCGTTGGATAAAGTATCTTCTTCTATAACACAGTGGAACTGTGCTAAACAGTTTCAAAGTTGAGAAGAACCCAAATACATCACCTATAAAAAATTCACAATTTTAGGTTGCTTTTTCTTAAGACTTTGGTACTGAAACACTGTCTACATTCTCGACACGTGAAAATGACGTGGCCACTTCCGTGTCTCTGCATGTTGTGTAAAAAATACTCCAAAGCAAAGCAGGGCAAGGACGTGTCATAACATGATGCAGTATGCTGTACAAACAAAACCTAAATTATATATAAATACACCCCCACCCCAGCATCCCTCAGTCCTCCCCACTACCTGACCAAAGCAATGCCAGGGGTCCTTCTCTCCAGGGCCAATGCACTTTGTGACGTCCAGTGCCCAGGACTCCGACCATCCCTTGCCGCGTGGTGACATTTACAGTACTGCAGGCTCCTCCCGATGACGCTCTGCTGTCGGATGGATCAGTTCCACAAGTGCACGGAAACTCTTCCAGCTTAAGTGGAAGCATTCATACTATTGGCTGGGCTCAAGAGACCTGGAGTTCTGGGAGTTAACCTTCCAGATAAACTAACTGGATCATTTCCTAATCCGGATCCCCTCTTATCCTAATGTCTCAGCACAGCCAACACAGCGGGAAGCATCCTCTCCTCTGAAGCTCCAAAGGCATTGCTTAGGGACATTGGCGAGGGTCACATAATAAAAGTAATACAATGAGCTAACAGCTTAAGTTGATATAAATTACTTCCAAGTAAGTTATTTGGGGCCACTTGCTTCTGCTTTACATTGCATTCCAGAATCATTTTCATAGTATACTTTTAAAAGTTTATATAACAGTTATTTTAAAAATTGTCTATGCAATCATCTGTTATATGTTTTCAATCAGTTTAATAACAACTTAATGAGCTGTTATAAAGACCTAGGAAAAAGTAGTTAATTAGTCTTAAGAAAGCCAATACTGTGCTAATTCACAGTAAGGAGAAAAAGTCATGTAAATAGAATTCATGTAATCGTCTATTACTTGAAAAGCAGTTTTATCGAAATGTTGCCAAGTTTTCCCAAAAGCACTTACAGCAATTTATATCAAGAGATCCTAAGTTTAGGGGTATGGAAGATACAATTCTTTCATGATTGTAATAAGTAATTTTCCCCTTTGGACCTAAGATATTTGTACATTCAAAAGTTCATAACTTGTTTTTGAGACATTAATCATTCCCTAATACATACACTGAGTATAAATAAATAACTCCGAGAAAGCTTTCAAAATCTGAATTAACATTATGTTGTGCAAAAACAAACAAAAAAAAAAAAAAAAAAAAAGAAGAAACCAGAAAAACAAAACCAACCAAACCTCGAACAACCTACATTCTATGTAAATACCCTGACTAAAATGTTGGTTGTGCTACACGATCCCACTTCAGTGCAGAAATGAGTTGATTTCGGTGTACCGTCTTTGTTGTTGGTGGTGTTGTTTTAGGTCTTTAGCACTTTTGTTTCTAAGTATCACCTTGTTTTGAAAAGATGAATAACTTGCTACCAAATCACAAATTATCACAAATCCATGTCCGTTTAGTCTGAATAAAATCCAGCATAAATGTATTACTTGGTTCTGGAAATAATGGCTCGGTGTCTTTGTTCTGACGGCTTCCTAAGGGCAAACCACAGTCTGAAGTTGCCATTTTGGGTCTAAACTGCACAGAAAGAAGAGACAGGGAAGCTTGCTTTTTTGTTTTTGTTTTCTTTTTAAGTCTCCAGATCTTGCTAGGACACTTCTTCCAGACCGACAGTCAGATAGTCGTGGCACCTGATCCTATTTGAAACGGAGGTGGTTTAAACAGTGTCAGCCAAGCTTAGTGATCTGGAGGTCCCCGTTTATCTTTATGGTGTCGATTGCAGATAACGTTTGAATGCGGTGGTAAAAATCAAAAAGTTGGTGTCCATCCACAAACACTCTGAAACGTGGGTGCTCACAAAGAATTTCCACCTGGAAGAAACAAAATCATCATCCATCTCTTTTTTTTTTTTTTTTTTTAAATCATCATCTATCTCAATTCACAATTTCACTGAACCCTGCTGGGGAAAACAAATAAATAATACTTAATTTTAGAGAAAGGCACCATCTTCAGTGGTTCTCAAGCATCGGGGTGTACTAGACTCATACAGAAGGCTTGTTACGACACAGATTGCTGGGCTCCACCCCCCAAATTATCCACTTAGTAGGTCGAGGGTAAGATCTAAGAATCTGCATTTCCATCAAGTTCCAACACGATGCGGGCATGGCTGGAATGAGGAACACACTTTGTGAACCATTGCTCTATGCTATTCAATATCCCTTAAAGATTTATTCATGCTTTAATTTCTCCCTTCTCCTCGTACTCCAGAAAGGGACATAAAGTAGCATATATTTATTTATATGACACATAATGTCTCCACTGTCATCCCCTGAACCATTTTTTTCTTTTTAAAAAAAAAATAATTATTTTTGAGAGAGCGTGAGCAAGAGAGGGAGGGGCAGAGAGAGAGGGAGACAGAGGATCCGAAGCAGGCTCTTCGTTGACAGCAGAGAGCTCAATGAGGGGCTCAAACTCATGAACTGTGCGATCATGACCTGAGCTGAAGTCGGATGCTTAACTGATGAAGCCACCTAGGTGCCTCCATCCCCTGCACAATTCTGTCCTACCCTCAGAGAAGACCCTAACAAAGCAGAACCAGTACCCCCTTAGTAGCATGTAATAACAGTCTAGACACTCAAACATGGTAAACACTACAGCAGAGAGGAGGTAATTACCACTGGACCAGGTGTAATTAACAAGGCTTTGTTAAGCTAAACAGAAATGCTGATTCCATATGGCAAAAGCTTTTTCTTCCTCTTTTCCTCAAGTAATTCACCATACATTTTAATCATTGGTTCTGTACTATGTATTCATTAAAAGCACTGGTGGCTCCCATGCAAGAAGAGACTTTATATGTGATATTAGTCACAGTTAATACATATTATTACTAAAATTGTATCACCAAGAAGGGTTGATTTCATTTCAATTTGGTTGTTGGGGAGCATTATATTCTTGGCCGTCAGAAGCTCTGGTTACTCATACTCATGAGCTACGCATTAAGATTCATCATTGAGAAAGTGTCACAGTCAAAAAAACAAAAAAAGGAAGAAAAAAAACCTGTCACAGTCAAGAGGAGTCTAAGGGGTCATTACCATTCTAGAGAAGGGGGAGGGCACGGGACATGGACAGGGTTGCCTTCCCCAGGCTACGATGAGAACAACAATCTTGATTCTATCACTGATGTAGACCTCGTGGATTCTTATTCCTCCCACTACTTCTTTATAAGGCCCTTGTAAATTTCTAGATGAAGAGCAACAGGTTAAGGATAGCTGTGCTTTTAGTAGGCTTATATGCAACAGGGAGCTTTTAACTGAGTTGTCATTATTGTGACGTATGTTAACAAGGTATAATGCAGACAACTTCATCACCAGGACTGATAGTTCAGTAAATCCTTTCCTAACACATTACCCACACTACTTGCATCTCTTGGCGTTGGCCTTCATAGAGGAAGGTGCTACTCATATTGCTTGGTTGGATGGGAAGTTTGGGCTGTGCTTCCTGCCCACGAGATAGTGGAGAGCCAATTTATACTCATCTAGGCCCCAGAGAAGGAGTCTGTCAGCCACACAGCCTGTGGCAATAAAACACACTGAGGCTACTTAACCCAGAGGCAGAAACAGGACCAGGCCATACAGGCAAAAGCAACAAGAAACAATGAAAAGATCATCACTATATTCTTTAAAAGGTCACAACCAATAAGGCTTACTACTCCTTACAGGTTGAGGAAAATTCTAGCACTTACTATTATTTATTAATCAGGTGTTTCGGGGCCAGTATAGATTACGTTCCCAGTACTAGGTTGAGTACTACATAGAAAAGTATTTATTCTTAGCAATCCAGACATGGGTTTATTTACTAAATGTACTAGCTAAATAGAGCCAAGAGCTAGTATGGTATTAATTCCTATCAGCAAACAGAGCTCTTTTGATCTTTTTTTCTTTTTTTCGCCGTCAGGTGACAAATTTCCTGGACATGCAAAAATTCTGGCTGCTTAAAGCCTTCTTGGCATACACTGCAGGAGAACAGCATCATCACCCTGCCAGCAGTTAGAGTTGAGGCACTCGAGGTACTCACCCTGAATGGCTGGTCTGGGATGAATGGAAAGTAAGGGATTGCTGACTGTTCTTCACCTCTTTCCCCAGATATACAAGAATTTCTGAGTAGCTGCCGGTCTGTGAACACAGCTTTGAGTTCAATTGCCACGTCGGCGGGAGGGTCTTCAGAGTCACCACAGGTCAAGCTGATGGCAAAGCTGAACAGAAAATTACCTCGTTAATCAGGGTTGGCCATGACAACACTTGTCAATAACTCAGGCCCCCATACTTGCTCTTTCTTCTCAGGGTATGTTTGCTTTTAATGGGCCACTTTTTACACAGGGAATTGGGCTACGTATGGAGACGGAGGATTACAATCAAGCCAGGCGTTTTGATACCTAAAGGAGGCTTTGCAAAAGGACTGATATTAGGGATGTCAGATGCTTCAAACCACCCACACATCTGTACCTTAATCCATTTCAGAATTCTCAGAAGAAGCCCCAGAAACTGACCAGGGGAATAATATCTTGTAAAGTCTGCTTGCCATTTACATTGACAGATCTTGCTCTAAGCACCATGTTTAAAAACCCTTAGAAAAAAATCCTTTGGCCTCCCTAAGGGTCAAAGAGAAAATGATGTGGGCCTATATTTATAATCTCTGATATAAATAGCTGTCTGGACAAATGATGGCTAGGATTCATACACATTCTTTTCATGGGAACATGGTACTTTCTTGGCGCTTCTAACTAGCAACACTGGCCACAGGGAGAGGAGGAGGGGCAATAAACCACAACAAGAGTGGGCGCCGCCTTGTAACTCCCTGATAAGCCTTCCTGTGACAAGGACTCTCTGTCTTACCTCTCTGGGTTGAGGTCTACGATGCCCATCACCAACACCTTCTTGCCTGGTCTCATGCCACCCTTAATGTGCCCACAAAATGGAACTATCTGCAAAGGATGACAGGAGAAGCAGGAAGTTTACAGCCTGTAGGGGAAGAGCCAAGCCCTCAGATCCTGGGGACCTGACTCATTAGAAAATGCAGTTAGAAAGAAAATGGGTACAGGCGGAGACACAGAGCACAGAACTAAATCACTTACCAGTCGTGGGAAGTACACGTCGGCTTGAACTGGAGAGCCCAAAGAGTTGTTTAAATGCCCATCATCTAGTTTCTAAAAATAGAAGCACACAGATTGGCTTTCCAAAGGCTCTAGTTTTGGGGGTGGGGGCGGGAGAGGGGAAGGGGAAGGGGTGGGGAAGAACCTACAGGGATCTGGCTGAATCCAGTAGCCTTGGCAGGACACAGGCAGCGTCTGCAAATGCTGCCACCTCACAGCCCATTGAATAGCCGCAGAAAGCCCCGGAACAAAACCCGTCCTTTCCACCTGGTAGCTAAGCTTCTGAAGATCCCCAGACCTTCAGATCTGGATCAAAATCCAGGTCGAGGCACACCGGGGAGCCCGAGCCCCGCGTCGGTGGAGGACAGGCCCCTCTTTAAATGCAAACGCCTCTGGACCCGCTGTCGCCCAGGCCTGTCCCGAAGGACGTGGCTGGAGTGCAGGGCCGCGCTCAACTTCTCTCGGGAGCCCCCGGGCCAGACCCATTTCCAAGGGGGAATCCCCGGGACGTCGGAGGCGGCGGCGGGGCGCGCGCCCCAGACACACTCACACACGCGCACACTCACACGTGCAACGTGCACACACCTGGCCGCCGGCTGCACGGCATCGAGGGGGCTGTCGGTCACCCCCATGCCGCCGTCCGCCCCCACGCACGCTCCCTCGGCTGCACCCGGGGCGCCCCGCCTGCCCCCCAGGCCTGCCTTTCACAGCCGGCGCTCGCTAACAGGTACCCGGCGCCTTCCCACGCGGGGGGCGCCGGGCTGGGCCTCAGCCACCTCTCCGCCGCAGCCAGGCTGAGCAGGCGGCGGCGTGCGGGGCCGCGGGAAGGGGGCGCCTCGCGTGCACCCCTCCGCACTCACCACCGCGGCATCGCTGTCGGCCACGGATCCCGCCATCTTCTTGCACTGCGCGCCGGGGTGCAGGGCTGGCGGCCCGGCGGCGGCGGCGGGGGACGTGGGACGCGGCGCGCGGGCGGGGATCCCGGGGCGGTCCTGCGCCGGGCGGGGGCGCGGGTCCGAGGCTGGCTCGGGCGCGCGCACACACAGGCGGGCACGCGTGCGCGCACGCCTGGGGCCAGGCGCCGACCAGGCAGGCTGGGCCGGGGAGGAGGGGGAGGGGAGCGGGAGGCGGCTCGGGCCGGGAGGTCGGAGGTGGCCGCTGCTGCCGGACCGCCGCTGCGCGGTCGGGGCTGCTTTCTTCCTCGGGGTGCTGCTGTCGCCGCCCGAGGAAGAAGGGTGGCGAAGGCCGCGTCGCGCTGGCCCTGGGCGGCATTTAAAGGTCGCAGGGGCCCGGCTCGGGAACCGGGAACAGGGCGGGGACCCAGCTGGGCTGCCGCGGCTTGCTCAGCTTGCCCTGCCCCTTGGCCATTGGAAGGTGGCGGGAGGCTGGGGCGGGAGGGACGGGCTAGTCGCAGTCGGGGCGTGCGGGAGGGAGGGCGGAGGTTCTGGGGGCTGGGGAGGTGGGGACCAGGGCCAGGCAGGTGACAGGTGCTTGTGACACTTTCGCCCCTCCCTTCCAGCCAACCTCTTTCCTTCTGTCACGTCCTGGGGCAGGTGGAACGACGGAGGCAGAGGTCAAGGGAAGACTGGAGGGTGGGAGCGGTGTCCCAGAGCTCGAGATGTTTTTCAGAGAGTAAGTTCTTTCAGAAAATTCCTACAGAGTGGAAGGGGAGATTCATTCGGCCCTCTAGGGTAGAAAGATAATGAAGTCTCTAGACTTAAATAAATAAATATTTGACCCAAAAGCAAGAGGCAGAAAGGACTCAAAGTAAGGACTTTTATATCCCAGGAGGCTAGATAACAGAATAGGCCTCTTTCTGCCCTGTGGGAGGGGGCGGGTCTGGGGGACACTGGAGACTGTCTAGGGCAGGGGTCTGGCTAACTCTTAACCAAGTGGAACTGCCCATAGTGAATCCTTAGCCCCCACTGCGACCTGTTTTTTACAAGTCACCTGCTCTGTCTAGGGTAATAACTTTCTCACTGGAAAACTCCTTATATCCTTTGTGGAGTCAGTCATTCCCAGGGGTACATCTCTCTTTTATTCCAAGGCACAAATTCCTTTTTGGCATTTCCACATTGGGATGATTATGTAACTTCTCAGATAAAGCTGTATCAACATACCCTCTATTAGGTGACATCTTGGCTTAAGCATTCCACTGTGTGAGTCACCAGGGTGTTTTACACTAATAAGCAGGGAGCATGTGTGGCCTGCTGCAGTCCCAGAGGGGCCCTCAATGGCTCCCTTCCAGCCACTGTTCCTGGCTGTGTGTCCTGGAACATCACTGCAGCTTTTATGTCTTAGCTTTCCCTTTATGGACCAGAGCTAATAATGGTAATCCCAGTCCAGTGTGGAGAGTTGCCTGCACACATGTGTATGTCACAGTCCTATGGTTTGTGTGCTCCGAATTAGACACCCAAGTGCATCAGAACTGTGGCTCACATTTTTGCTCCTGTTTATGAGTCTTAGCGATTGTTTAAAATATTAGGCAGTTATAGGAAACTGCTGACATTTTGAAAGCACACTGGAATGTATCCCAATTTCTGAGAGTATGGTGTGGGGAAAAAAACACTGAAGTCATTTTTTGTCATTAGTTAAGCGTGACACAATACGTCTCGGTGGTTAAAGAGCCTGTGCTCTGGGTTCAAATTCTGGATTTACCGTTTACTAGCTGAGTGATCTTGGACAAGTTTCTAAGCTTCTCTGTGCCTTAGTTTCTTCATCCGTGAACCAGAGATGACAGTGATGACAATAGTTGGTTCTTGTTGGGAAGGCTGAGTAAATTGGTCCTTGTACCTTCCTTAGAATAGTACCTGGCACATAGTAGCACTTAGACTTCAAAAATACTGAGTGTTTAGGGGCGCCTGGGTGGCTCAGTTGGTTGAGCATCTGACTTCGGCTCAGGTCATGGTCTCGCGGTCTGTGAGTTCGAGCCCCGTGTTGGGCTCTGTGCTGACAGCTCGGAGCCTGGAGCCTGCTTCGGATTCTGTGTCTCTCCATCTCTCCACCCCTCCCCTGCTCACGTTCTGTGTCTCTCTGTCTTTCAGTAATAAATAAACATTAAGAAAATTTTTTATAAAAAAAATACTGTCTGGGGATCCAGCAGGGATTTTTTTTTTTTTTTTGATCTTCTAGTGGGGAAAGGCAGTCAATGAATAAATAAATATGTAATGTGTCAGGTAGTAAAAGTGTTAGAAAAAGTAGGAAAGAAAGCAAGGTGGGAGAGAGGGAGAGAGAGAAAGAGAGAGAGAGGAGGTGGAATGGTGTTATTTACATAGAGGTGGTCAGAGAAGCCACCTCTGGTAAAGTGATGTTTGAGAAAACCCCAGAAGAAAGGAAAGGAGGGAGGGAATCATTTGGCAGTCTAGAAGAAGGGGTTTCTGGTGGATGGAACTGTAAGGGTCAGGATCCAGTGAAGAAAGTGTTGGGTGCTTTGATAGAAGAGACAAATAATGACAAATAGATTAGGCTGCGTAGGCCACGTGAGGATTAGCTTTCACCTAAGGGAGGTGGGAAGACATCCGAAGTTTCTGAGCAAAGGAGTGACCTAGTTTTCCCTCTGTTGTAGATATGCCCCTCTGGCTGCTGTGTGGAGTGATCTTTGTGGGGAGGGGAGGGCACAGGTGGGAGGGTAGAAGTAGGACTTCTCTACCAGGCCCGCTACGGTATAATGACGGCTTAGACACGGTGGAAGTGATAAAGATGTGAGAAGCTGTGGGCCTTTGATATAAGTCCTAGCTGTTATCATTATGTGGCTCTGAGAGTTCATATTGCCTTCTGAGCCTGTTTCTTCACCTGCAAAATTAAGGGGTTGGGCTCTTTTGTCATTCCTTCTTAGCTCTTAGGAAGTTCTTCTGATTCCTGAAAAGATGTGTAAACATCATCTGAATTTGAATGGCTTTGAGAGTAAGTGCTGCTGAATGAAAGCAATCTTGGGTTGAATCTTCACCTTTATAAGGTGAAGAATAGTCCTTTGATTTGTTTTGTAAGTGGAGTTGAAGATATTTGGATTGCTTGGGATGAGTTTCTTACATCTTGGGAATGGGAACAATAGGAAGGTACTGAAGCTTCCCAGAATACTTTAACATGGAAAATTGCCTTTTATTCCAAAATTGCCTTTTATTCCCAAACTACTTTTTATCCCCAAAATGCTTGATTCCTTCTCAGTCTATAGAGTGACTCATTTTGAATATGAAGAGGAAGGAGAAAGCCTAAATCAAATTTTTGTTACAACTGAAGCTGAGCAGAGTCAAAGTGCTTTTTACAGGGAAAAGTCATTAGCAAATTAACAAATTATAGAGCCTAATTAATTTTTATTTTTAGTTGTGTAGTGAAGGATAGGCAAACTGCCCTGTGCTTTGATCTCAGGCATTTACGTCTAAAATAACATTAACCAAGATTGTGACCCTTTTATGAGATGCAGCAGTGAAATTTCAAGATGAACCGCATTACTACTGGAAACTGCTAAAAAGGCTCAAGAAAGGGGGAAGGCAGTCAGGCAGATGGTTAGCATCAAAAAAGAAGTATAAACAGGTCTTTGAAGGTAGAGTTTGCTGAAGGATCTTTCCAGATGAAAATAGTAGATCACTTCCTTTTTCTTTTCCCATGTAACGTGTTTTATTCACACGTGTGCATGCAGTGTTTCTAATATTGGGGGGACACTACAACATTGATGTAAATTCAACAACCATTTCATGGGGATTGCTTTGTTCTATGATCCCATGGACAAGGAAATATTTGAAAAGGCACGAGTCTTGTCTTCGAGGAGCTTACAGCTCACTCTGAGAACCAGTGGCAGAAGGTAGTGGTTGGTAAGGTAATAAGGACCTCGGACCTATAGCCTGAGCACTGAGGGGGGCGGCTCTCTCCCGTTTGGAGGATTAAGGCCGTTTTCTGGAGGAGACAGCACATTTCTGATCAGATGCGTACAGCAACTTTCACAGTCCCACAAAAGCACATCTTCAAACACCACATTGCCGTTCCATCTATGGCCTGAAGTCTAAATCTCCCTGGTCTGGCAACTAGCTGAACCCCTGTGCCCCGCGGCTACGTTTTGTCTCTTGCCTGGTGCAGATAGACATGTGTCTCCTTGCCTTGCACTGTGACTGCCTTCATAGGCCTTCTGAGGGCCCTGATCCCCAAGGCCTGACTTTGACCTTCAGGCCACTAGTTTTCTGTCTGTGTGTATGTATACACTTTGGCTAGAGCAGGGTTTCCTGACCTCAGCACTGTTGACATTTTGGGCTGGGAAACTCTTTGTTGTGGGGGGCTGTCCTGTGCATTAGAGGACATTGAGCACTAGATGCCAGTAGTAACACTCCCCTACTCCAAGTTGTGATAACCAATGATGTCCTCAGACATTGACAGCTGTGCCCGACGGGGTGGCAGTGGGGAGTGCAAAATTACCCCCAACTCAAGACCGGTTGTCTGCAATGTGCTTTAAGATTCCTATCATTCATATTTTTATACAAGAAATGAGATTTCTCCAATCTAATCTCGAGTAGAAACTTTGCACACCAGGGGCGCCTGGGTGGCTCAGTTGGTTAAGCATCCGACTTCGGCTCAGGTCACGATCTCGCGGTCCGTGAGTTCGAGCCCCGCGTCGGGCTCTGGGCTGATGGCTCAGAGCCTGGAGCCTGCTTCCGATTCTGTGTCTCCCTCTCTCTCTGCCCCTCCCCCGTTCATGCTCTGTCTCTGTCTCAAAAATAAATAAATGTTAAAAAAAAGAATTAAAAAAAAAAAGAAACTTTGCACACCAGAAACACCTGGCTTTGTATTCTGCAAGTCGTTTCTTCCTGACACTGCAAGAGCACTTCACAAAGGGTCTCATGAAGAATGCCTGACATGAAGGAGGGCCTGTGAAGGCCCGTGTACATACAGCCCCCAGCTCAGAATGCCTTTGTGATATTGAGAATTTTACACTCTGCTTTAAAATATTGCCATGTTTATTTTTGATAAACCCAATGTGCCCTTTCTCCCCTTAAATACAGTGAAATTGAAGCATCCCAACGTTTACCTTATTTTATACTGTGGCTCGATGCCCTCCCCACCCCAGACCCCCCAAAATGGTTGCAGCCCATTTTGAGGAGGAAAACACTGCTCGGTTTTATAGGCCTTTCAGCCTTTCAACTCCCCATAATTGTTTTTGTCAGGCCAGTCTCTGCTCAAGAGAAATATTCATGTAAGTAGCAAAACATACAAAGTCAGCGTTCTTTTGTTTACCTAGTTAGGTAGGAGGGCGAACATTTATCAAGCTATTTTTCTATATTTCAATACATGATTACAGTTCTTAATTATTTTAGGAACTATGGTCACTGTTATCAAATAATTATTTCAGACACGCACAAATCTGTGATGTACGAAAGTAATTAGGGGACAGACATAAAGCTTGGCAGTCAATGCCAGTTCCTAACCTTTCATTATTTTCGGTTTATTTATGAGGAAACTAGAGTCCTGCCTGTGTTTTAATTACTTTAGCACAAGAAGGATTGATTTCAGAAACCATCCACGCTGAAGAAGATAATAATGAACCCATTCCCCGGAGGAGTTCGGGGCTTCAGAAGTACTTGCTGTTTCCTACCCTGGGGATGTCACCGTGGGCCCTTTAGCGTGTCTGGGAGTTCCTGGGGTGTACCCTGTCCCAAGAGAGAGCTCACTCCTGGGAGGGGTAAAGAGAGCTGACGGAGCAGTGAACGTGTTCTGCCGAGGAAAACATAAAGAACACTGCTTTCGGCGTTTGGAGCCAGCAGCATGAATGAAAGATATTTTAAGATTCTTTCCAGCATGGCATTGGGCGTATCCTGAGAGCTGAGGATGCGCTTCTGTGCCTTCTCCCCAGCCTCACCTTTCGGCAATCCCAAGAGGTGGATCTGGTCTTCGGGGCCAGCCTTTTTCCAACAAGGAATGTGACGGGCCTGTGTGACGGCGCCCCAGGCCTAATTTCACCCCTGTCATTATGCTGGATGTTTCTGTTTTCATTTGCTGGTTTATTGTCCTCCTTTTTATTGCCTCTGTGACTTTACTTTCTTGTTGTCGAGTGGCATAAAGGGTGTCTTAGTTTTGTAGTTTCATGGAAACTTGCACGGCTTGGCCAGCTGGGAGGAGACCAACATTCAGATGTAGCGGTCATTTGGAAATCCCAGCTAGTGGGCAGGGAAACTCTGGCCGCATGCTGCCAGGGAGTCTTTTGGTTTGTAGAGAAATGTGTTTGGGTGACACAGACTTCTGGGTTTCTTAAAGGGCGAACTACGCCGAGTAGGGATGAACACAGCACAGCTTCTGAACACGGACTGCCAGCCAGGACAGACCCGGAAATTAATTAATTAATTAATTTTTCAATATATGAAATTTATTGTCACATTGGTTTCCATACAACACCCAGTGCTCATCCCAAAAGGTGTCCTCCTCAATACCCATCACCCACCCTCCCCTCCCTCCCACCCCCCATCAACCCTCAGTTTGTTCTCAGTTTTTAAGAGTCTCTTATGCTTTGGCTCTCTCCCACTCTAACCTCTTTTTTTTTTTTTCTTCCCCTCCCCCATGGGTTTCTGTCAAGTTTCTCAGGATCCACATAAGAGTGAAACCATATGGTATCTGTCTTTCTCCGTATGGCTTATTTCACTTAGCATCACACTCTCCAGTTCCATCCACGTCGCTACAAAGGGCCATATTTCGTTCTTTCTCATTGCCATGTAGTACTCCATTGTGTATATAAACCACAATCTCTTTATCCATTCATCAGTTGATGGACATTTAGGCTCTTTCCATAATTTGGCCATTGTTGAAAGTGCTGCTATAAACATTGGGGTACAAGTGCCCCTATGCATCAGTACTCCTGTATCCCTTGGGTAAATTCCTAGCAGTGCTATTGCTGGCAGACCCGGAAATTTAAACTCGGCATCCAGATTTGACCAACCAAAGAGATTCAGAGAAAACAGATTTCATGTATTTATTCATTCATTTATTATTTATTTATTATTCCTTATGGAGCCGGGTTCTTTGTTGTCAGTATGGTCATTTTTTACTTTCTTAAAAAAATAAATAAATAAAAGCAACCATACACATGCTTGCACTTAAAATACTTGCCCTTCTCTTCATATGAGTTTCTTGGGGGTATCTCTAGTCTCCTCAGATTGCAGATTCCTCCCCTGCACCCTGCCTCTTCCATCTGAGAAGGTTCAGAATGGGTCTAAGCGCTCCTTGCCAATATGGCAGCATAGCCCAGAAAATAAAAATGAAATGCTTTGGATCCAGAGGCTGGTTACGTTCCACTTCCAATCAGATAACACATTTTCTATCTAAATTTAGATGATCTGCTACGAATTTATTTTAGGCCTGAATTGTTCAAATGATTAATTTATCCCACAGAGAAAGATTAAATGAAGAGTTGAAGAAATGCTTTAAATTGCAGAAGAAGTTCAAGTTGGCAGTCTACACTGATGAAACTCACATTTCCTTCATTCACAACCTTGGCCGGCGTTGGCTCAGTGTTGCTCCAATACATAAGAACTAGTCGGAACTCTATGAATTCAGGACGGCTTGGGCTGGGCACGGATTTTCAAGATGCCTGGCGAGCCTGCGCGTGTGTGTCAAGGCTGGGTTGAATGGGGGCGGAAGGAAGATCTTCAGCTTTTCTGAAAAGCCAATCCTCATTTTAATTACCAAGAATAAACACAAGTTACTTGGAGAGAGAAAACAAAGTAGCTGCCCGTGCTTGTTTTTGATCCCATCCATTTAATGCCAGGGAAAACTCCATCAGGAGAAGAGAGGAAACTCATGCTTTAAAAAATTGTGTGTGTGTGTGTGTGTGTGTGTGTGTGTTTTAATGAGTGAGGCAGAGACACAAGTATTAAATTTATATCCTCTGAAGCTTTCTCTGGTAACAGATGTTCCCCTTAACACTGATCTGGAATCTGCCCTCCCACAACTGGATTCCTGGCCATTTCTGCCCACCTCACACATGGGTTGCATGAGCACTTAATGATGCAAAATAGCTCATTTCCCTGGTAATCCCAGCTTCTCCCCTGGGCAGGTTGGTCTACTTCCTTCCTGGCCTTGCAGACCCCTCCCTACTCCTTCTGTTAGCCCTGGGCTCTCCTGGACCAGTTCTTCCTCCACCTGGCTTGAATAAGTAGCTTCTTAGTCTGAAAGAAAATTAAGGACAAACCAACACATCCTGTTTACATTCAGTTCTTTGGAAGGCAGAAGTCCCTGTCTTTCAGGAGGCCAATGCTCCTCCTTTTCTCTTTTAGTCACCGTTGACAAACTGATGCCATAGCCAGGACAGGCCAAAAAATGATTATCATCCCATTTCAAGCCAAGGTGATATAGCTAACAATTATCCTAGAGATGTTACAACCAAGGGTTGGCTCTAGATGATTTATACAGACGAGCCAATGCCAGCTGATACGCTATAGAGAGAAATAAGAAGGAATGGGCTTGGTGAGAACACAGGATGGATGCAATTTCTGAGTGTGGGCAGGAGGAGTATTTTTTCAGGTCTGGTGATGGTTTTAACCTACAGTATTGTTCATTCTCAGTGCCTTCACAGTGGCACATGAAATAGCCGCAGGTTCACCTAAAAGCCCTTTGAAATAATGACACAATGCTAAAATAGAGCATCACCCAGGAACCTGGGAGAAGCCATATCTTTTAGTAGATTGTAACTCAGCTTCCTTCTTCACTGCTGAGCTTGTGTTTAGTCAGCATGGTCTTTTAGAAAATAAGTTGTGTGACGTCAACACTCCTTAAGATCACTTGCTGGGGTCTCATCGTATTTAGAATGAAACCCTAATTCCTTTCTGTGACTTTTAAGGCCTATAGGATCAAGCCCCATGTTCCCAACTTCACCTGGAGGCCACATTCTCCCTCAGCTGCTCTTCAGCCCAAACTGGCCTCCTGGTGTTATCCCCCCGACAGCCAAGTGCACTTATTCCTCAGCGTCTTTTCATTTGCTGTTCCTCTTCCGGGAATGTGCTTCCCTAGACACTTTTCTGGCTTCTCATCCTGAAATTCTTAAATGTCACCTTCCATGAGAGGCCCTTCCTAATTTAGGCCCTTACCAGGGCTCCTTACGGTCTCCTCATCTTCTCCACGGTATTTACCTCCGTCTTTGGTTGTCCTGTTTATTACTTGGTGTGGCCTTTCCACACCAGAGGGTAAGGGCCTTGAGAGCAGGGTCCTTTCTTTCTTCTTCACGAAGTGAAGTGAATCTGGGTACAGCCACAATTCGCAGATGAAATACAACCTCAGAGCTGTTGAGGACTCCAGGGTCCCCAGGCCAGAGTCCACTCATTTCCCTCCTGTTACACAGCCTGAGAACAATCTGCCCTGGGTTGTAAAGACGGCACTGAGCGTTCTTCCCACCGCTGAGAAATCTTGATTCTAGAAGCCATATAGGGGCTATGTATAAAGTCATGTTAGACATTGGGAAACGTTACTGAACCTAACTTTAAAATGTCACAAAATACCCTTGCAAGCAATAACAAGTTGAGTTGGTAAGATGAAGCACAGAAAAGATAGTAGTGAAAAAAATATCCTGAAGCGTAAACATAGCAATACAATAGTTATACTAGCATCATTGTTTCCTCATCCCGATTAGGGAGATTCTGAGGCTCTTTAAAATAACCTGATCGTGAACATTAATTATAACATCTTCTCTAAGAGGGAGGAGCAGTGAAGGTACTGCGTTTCCAGATTCCTTATTTAATTTTATTTAACAAGCACTTACAGAGTGTTCACTGTGCTCCAGGTACCTGTGTAAATCCTTGGCAAATGCTGTCTCGGGTTGAGGTCTTTAGAAGCAATCGCTGAAACAGAGTTTGGGATGTGAGATGCTTATTAGGGATGGACACCTTTGAAGAGAAGGGGAGAACGCAGGAAGATGTCAAATTGCAACACAGGCTCAACAAAGCCTCAGCTGGCAGACCTGGCAGGGAGCCTGAGGCAAGCGTTGCCTGTCAGTGTCCTGTGCTGGACTAGAATGGGTGGCCTTTATATCCACCCCCTCCCCCCACCGCCCCTCAGATGTGGGCTCCCCTGGGAAGAGCATGACCTCTGGCGTGTCTGCCAGCCCAGACGCACTGAAGTCGCTGAGAGCTGGATCCTTCTTACCATCCTTTCTGTACCTGAACAGCAGGTCCTCCCTTGAAGGGGGATCTGGGCAGTGAGTGCACTTCTGTGTCTGTTCAAAGATGAACTCATTTAACCCACAGGACAACCCTATGGGGTAGGTCTTTTC